>NC_090932.1:1337791123-1338041894 GCF_040938575.1 Ambystoma mexicanum
GAGTAGTTGATTATGTAACATACACCCAGAATATTTCAGTTGGGTTCATTCTCGAGAAACACATTAGTGAACCACAGTTGGTAGGGTTAACTTGAGCAGGCTTCCAACATTTTAAAGACATGTGTCCAAAGAGCTCAGTTGCCTCTGTGTCTTTTGTATGTTGTCACAGCGCACACATCTCAAGACCTGAGTGTAGAGTGTAGATTTTACAGAAGGCATGTCTTATGTGGCATTGTCCATTGTAAGAGGTTTCTTAGGATTATATTTAGTAGCATTTGAGGAGTCTAAAATTGTTGCTGACATGGAATGTGCCAAAGAATTTAACTGCCTATGGTTACAGCATAGATTACCATTCCATATCCCTGTAGGTTACTCAAGGAAAGAGGCAACTTACTGCTAGCATTATAGGTAGAGAGGCATTTACTCCTGAAATTATTGGCTGAAGAACATACATTGATCATTTCTATGCCTAAACCCAATGAATTGGCATTCCGAAACAAGCCAGGTTTTGAATGTTATGTTGGTGTTTCACGTGTCAACCTTAATGAAAAGAGTAAACAGTATTTCAGAGCATAGTCTCTGTGTAGGACTAACCACTCTTAAAAGACTGGTTAAGAGGCTCCACATGAGGTGTACTTTGCATCTTCAATTTGCCATCTGGTTGCTGCTGGGTCGAGAGTTCCTTATTGTTCTGAAAGCTTTCTAAAAAGATACACATGCATGTATCATGTCAATCTTTGAGGTATATGAAAATGAACATGTTCCTGG
This sequence comes from Ambystoma mexicanum, assembly GCF_040938575.1. Classification (NCBI taxonomy): domain Eukaryota; kingdom Metazoa; phylum Chordata; class Amphibia; order Caudata; family Ambystomatidae; genus Ambystoma; species Ambystoma mexicanum. Next base: position 1,337,791,892 of record NC_090932.1, read on the forward strand.
GATTATGTTATTGCCCTTGTTTTATAAGTGGCTACATGTTTGCTCAGGTTGTCAACATCAAATTCTGTCGCCAGAACCTATACAACTAATCTTGGTGGTGCTCTGTATGCATTTAACACTGAGGGCCTCATTAGGACCCAGGCGGTAAGGGGTTTACGGCGGCGTAAACAGCGCCGACCCTTACCGCCTGATTCCGAGGTCCCTTAGCGCCATGGAGGATTTAACACCTGCTTTTAGCAGGTGTTAAAATCCATGGCGCTAAGGGACCTTGTTGTTAATTACGCCACCCTAATTTACGGTGGCGTAATTAACGCCTTCCCCACTCCCATTATGCCCTATGGGGCAAAAATGGGAATGGGGAAGGGTAAATGGGTTAATGGGGACTTACCGCCCCGCCAACCTCGGAATGGGGCGGTACGTCCGCCAACCACCATGGCGTAAACGTAGTTTACGCCATGGTGGTAAAGGTACGACCCAGGCGGTAACTTACCGCCTGGGTCGTAATGAGGCCCAGAGTTTAAAAAATAGGCCAGATTAATTTGGATTCCTTGTCTCCCACTGTACAGTGAAAATACATTATTGCATCATTGTTTTCATGGATGTTAAACTGAATCAACAGAAGGTATGCATAGATTTTACAGAAAAACGATAGCAACAATCATTATTCCATAAAATACCACTTCAATATATTAACAGTCAGGAGGAAAAGGTTCTCTTTCCAGCTCTCCCATTTAGGAAAGGGTAAATGGGGACCATGCAATGCCCTGACACACACACAAATATGGCCTATTCAATGAACGTTTCTTCAAACTGGAATTGAGAACCCAACAAAGCAAACTGGAAAAAGAGGCAGGCACTCTTACTAAATATTTAAGTTGTCATCTTCAAATTATATAATTGCTGTATTTGAAAATGTCCTTTTTGAAAAAAGAAAATCATAAGATTATATTAAAATATTGAATGTATTCGATAAGACATTTGATAGGACATTTCTTGGGCAAGAAGGAAGGGGTCTTTTTGAAAATTAACGTTTTTGGAACTGCACACACATTTCACTCTTCGGGAAAATCATGGTCTATGGAGGGCTCCTTACCAAAGGGGGAGAAATTCAATTTCATAATTGTCCTAACTGCATCTCTAATGAAGTTACATTTCAGCTATGTGCTCCTATGCTTTACTTACTGTGGAAAAATCGACAGAAGACAAAAACATATTTTCCCCATAGTGCCTCTAAGCTATCATGAGTCATTTCAACACTTCATTGTTATTTCGCTTACTTCTGAGAGAAACAATACAATTCCCTAGTTAGTGCGTGCCATGGTCAACACGCACAAATTACTATTGAAAAATGAATTGCCTTGACAAAAACCTAATGTTTTGTGACATAGCAGAAATCTGCATTTCATTCTTGAGGGGAGAGAGAAGGAGTTCACTGGAAATATTAAATTAAGCAGTGTAACGGCTGAGAATAATTCAGTTTTCTGCACTGTTGCTTATGATTTGGTGTGAAGTGTGAGGTGACAGGCCAGTTCCTGTTTACCATGTGAGATGCAAATGTGTTTGGATGTTATTTAAGGAGATTCAACATATGGCTGAAACCTTGAACTCTCCAATGGAATTCTGAATTCCTGTCATTTTTCCACAAAGACACTATAAAAATAATATCATATTGAAAGTGCCCTGCTATATTATTATCGTGTGAGGTACTTAACATGCTGAAAGCTATCATTCTGCTAAGATTGTGGCAAATCACACACATGCATACGTGTTATGTTTTAAGCATGTGGAAAAGCTGTTCGTTTTCCATGTTGTTAGACAAGAAACGAAACAATGCCCGTTTGCTAGACTGGGGGCCTGGCACAGACGTCAGGAGTTGTGTCCACTAAAGTAACGTGAAGTGAAAACAAGCGCATGCTGCTTAGGTTTTCCTGTTCTAGGTCATAATTTGGAATCGCTCAAATAAATTAAGCAAATCATTCAGGGGCCAATTCATAGAATTCGGCGCACAAGTGGCGCACGCGGCTGGCGCACAGTGTGCGCGTGCGGTAGTCTGCGCCAGCCGCGTGCGCCGAAACACATTCAGGCGCACAGCGTATTCATGGATTCCAACATCCACAACCAGCCGTGGCGCAGAGTGGCGCAGCGACCCTGCAGCAGCGTCAGTTACGCCCCCAAGAACGCCCCTTGCGCAGGGAAAAGCCATCAAAATCCCCAATCCAGCGCAAAGGGCAGCAGCAAACGCAGAGCGGGGAGCGTGTATTTCAGGGGTGTGCGGGTGTCCCCACACGCGATAGGCCTGGGTATGTGTATTACAGGGGTGCGCGAGAAAATCTACACGCGATTGGCCTGGGTACGTGGATTTCAGGGGTGCGCGAGAAATTCTACACGCGATTGGCCTGGGTACGTGGATTTCAGGGGTGCGCGAGAAATTCTACACGCGATTGGCCTGGGTACGTGGATTTTAGGGGTGCGCGAGAAATTCTACACGCGATTGGCCTGGGTACGTGGAGTTCAGGGGTGCGCGAGAAAATCTACACGCGATTGGCCTGGGTACGTGGATTTCAGGGGTGCGCGAGAAAATCTACACGCGATTGGGCTGGGTACGTGGATTTCAGGGGTGCGCGAGAAATTCTACACGCGATTGGCCTGGGTACGTGGATTTCAGGGGTGCGCGAGAAATCCTACACGCGATTGGCCTGGGTACGTGGATTTCAGGGGTGCGCGAGAAATTCTACACGCGATTGGCCTGGGTACGTGGATTTCAGGGGTGCGCGAGAAAATCTACACGCGATTGGCCTGGGTACGTGGATTTCAGGGGTGCGCGAGAAAATCTACACGCGATTGGGCTGGGTACGTGGATTTCAGGGGTGCGCGAGAAATCCTACACGCGATTGGGCCTGTGCGAGTGGGGCAGTGTATTACGTAGGTGTGCGGGAAGTTGAAGAGGTGAATTGCCAGTGTGGGTCCTCCCAGGTCTCCCCTCTACCCCCTCCACGACCTCTGCAGGCAGCCCACACCACAGGGGACTACCCTGCACCCCTGGTCATGTCCCGCAGGCAGCCCATCCACCATGGGCATGCCCCCCAGCCAAGCCACATGTCCCCTTGCACCCCCACCCCCCAGCAGACCCCCACTCATGTCCCCCTGCACCCCCACCCCCCAGCAGTGCAGGGGCAGCCTCCACCAGGCCCCCACCCATGTCTCACACCACCCCCACCCCTCCAGTCACCAGGGGCAGCCTCCACCAGGCCCCCACCCATGTCTCCCACCACCCCCACCCCCCAGCAGTGCAGGGGCAGCCTCCACCAGGCCCCCACCCATGTCTCCCACCACCCCCACCCCCCAGCAGTGCAGGGGCAGCCTCCACCAGGCCCCCACCCATGTCTCCCAGCACCCCCACCCCCCCAGTCACCAGGGGCAGCCTCCACCAGGCCCCCACCCATGTCTCCCAGCACCCCCACCCCCCAGCAGTGCAGGGGCAGCCTCCACCAGGCCCCCACCCATGTCTCCCACCACCCCCACCCCCCAGCACTGTGGGGCACCTGCCAGCAGGCCCCCACCCATGTCCAACCCATATCTCCCAGCACCCCCACCCCCAGCAGTGCAGGGGCAGCCTCCACCAGGCCCCCACCCATGTCTCACACCACCCCCACCCCTCCAGTCACCAGGGGCAGCCTCCACAAGGCCCCCACCCATGTCCCACTCATGTCCCCTTGCACCCCCACCCCCCAGCAGGCCCCCACTCATGTCCCCTTGCACCCCCACCCCCAGCACTGTGGGGCACCTGCCAGCAGGCCCCCAACCATGTCCCCTTGAACCCCCACCCCCCACCAGGCCCCCACTCATGTCCCCCTGCACCCCCACCCCCCAGCACTGTGGGGCACCTGCCAGCAGGCCCCCAACCATGTCCCACTCATGTCCCCTTGCACCCCCACCCCCCAGCACTGTGGGGCACCTGCCTGCAGGCCCCCAACCATGTCCCCTTGCACCCCCACCCCCCAGCAGGCCCCCAACCATGTCCCACTCATGTCCCCTTGCACCCCCACCCCCCAGCACTGTGGGGCACCTGCCAGCAGGCCCCCAACCATGTCCCCTTGCACCCCCACCCCCCAGCAGGCCCCCACTCATGTCCCCCTGCACCCCCACCCCCCAGCACTGTGGGGCACCTGCCAGCAGGCCCCCAACCATGTCCCCTTGCACCCCCACCCCCCAGCAGGCCCCCAACCATGTCTCCCACCACCCCCACCCCTCCAGTCACCAGGGGCAGCCTCCACCAGACCCCCACCCATGTCTCCCACCACCCCCACCCCTCCAGTCACCAAGGGCAGCCTCCACAAGGCCCCCACCCATGTCTCCCACCACCCCCACCACCCAGTCACCAGGGGCAGCCTCCACAAGGCCCCCACCCATGTCTCCCACCACCCCCACCCCTCCAGTCACCAGGGGCAGCCTCCACCAGGCCCCCACCCATGTCTCCCTCCACCCCCACCCCTCCAGTCACCAGGGGCAGCCTCCACCAGGCCCCCAACCATGTCTCCCAGCACCCCCACCCCCCAGCAGTGCAGGGGCAGCCTCCACCAGGCCCCCACCCATGTCCAACTCATGTTCCCCACCCAACATGTCATCACAATCCAGAACCCTGGTCTCTATGGTCAGCCCCCAAATGCAAAACACCCACCCGAGTATTGCATCCACACACTCATAATTTGCAATCACATCACAGAACACCAATTGCAAGTTCCGAAACAAACACATGTCCCTCACATACACCCAATGGGTGTCAGTGAATCTCAAAACACATAACATGAAATGCATGAAAACAATGAGATACCACACATTGAAGTTCAACAAAAAAATAATGTATTAAAGGACACATGAATAGAATCAAAAATGAAGAAACAGAAATGTGAATGTAAAAAAATGAAAAGAAGCATGTCCGTTCAAAATTAAAAAAAAAAAAAATATTGAAATCCAAAGTAATGTTGTACAAAGTCAATGTCCACAAAACAAAATCCAATGGGAAATAAAAATAAAAGCCATTGATCCATGGAGAATGTTAAAAAAGAAAGTATGTACAAGTCTACAACTATGTACAATGCAAGAAGCCAGGGTCCATTATCCCAACAAAATAAAGGAAACCTATCTAACTACACTAACTAATAAAAAAAATATATACAAAAATGTGGCCAATGTCCAAAAGGTCCAAATGAAACAAAAACAAAAATGAAACCTAACACTACCTACATAACTATGTACAAGGGCAGCGGGCTAGTTCCACGGCTCACTTCTGGATGTGCCGGGCCAGGGCATCATCGAACTCCTCCTCAATGTCCCGGAGGCGGTCCTCCTCCATGGCCCCGAGGGTCCGCAGGGCCGTCGACGTGTCCACCTCCAAACCCCTGCGGATTGCCTCGAGACACTCGGCCCGCCTCAGGGCCCTCTGCATGGAGTTCTCCGCCCTGACCATTGAGAGCCGTGCCTCTTCCGCCCGCTGCCGCTCCGCATCTATGGCGTGGCTCAACCGCTGCCACACGGAAGACACTTTTTGTCCTGGGTCCTCCTGCCCTCCGGCCAATGCCTGCCCCTCCGATGTCGAAGGCCCCGAGCCTTCATGGCTCCCACCATGGTGCTGCTGCTGCTGTGCCTCTGCCCCTGCACTGCCTCCTGCTGCCTGCACATCCTCCGCCGGCTGGGGTGCAGTCGTTGACGTGGCCACCCCTGCTGGACGTCCGACTCCCGACTGTGGCAGGGATGCCTCCTCCACCAGCCTGGCCGCACCGTCAGAGGCAGCTCCACAGGGCACCCAGGTGACTGATGGGTGGGAAGATGGCACAGAGTACGACTGGTGCGTAGGGGGTCCAGCTGAGGAGGGGGTCGTGGCAAGCCCCATCAGACGGAGGAATCCGGCCTGGGTGACCTGTCCCAGCAGGCTGACGTGGTCAACGAGCCATTCGAGATGACGTGCAGTCTCTTCATGAAAAGACTGCAGGTCACCTCGCATGGCCCGTTGACGCAACGCCACACCAGCCAGGACAGGCTCAACCCGGGCCTGGATAGCCACGTCCGCAGGCAGAGGAAGGCCAGTTGACGTCAGCTCATCCCCTGCCTGAAAACTGGTCTGGACATAGGCATCCCTGCTGGTGCAAGATGATGCAGGGACAGGATCAGGGACAGGATTGCACACAGGCACCTCCGCGGCGGCCTGTGCTGCCTCCTGTCCCTGGTCCTGCAATGCACCACTAGCACCAGTGGGATCCCCACCCCCAGACCCCGTCTCTGGTGCTTGCACGGCCTCCTCCTCCACCAAACCCCCCACCAACCTGGATGACTCTGTGCCATCTTCCCCCGTTGGGCCCTGTGGGGTCCCAGCTGCCCCTTCTGCTGCCGAGGAGTCCAACTGCAACCTCCGCCTCTTGGACCTCCCCCCGGCAGCTGCGGCCTGGGACGCGGCACCGGACTCCTCACTCCCCGACGAGATGACAACATGGGAGGGGAGCCGGGCCTTGCGTCTCCGGCTGGCGGTGGGATCCCCGCTGCTGTGCTCCACAGCACCTTCTCCGCCCTCTTCATCAGTTGACGCTGCAGACAGGGAGAAACAAAACACACGCATCAGGGCAATGTACAATGGACACATACACACATGACAGTTGTACATGAGTGGCATTGGCAAACCTCAGACATGTCATCACGATCCCCAACACACATGTCATTACAACTCGCACACACGAGCCATACCACAGCCATATCGCAACTGCCAACACCATCCATACACATACAACAGCATGAGCAGCCAAAGGTGAGCCAGACATCACATGCAACACAGGAAGTGCACCACACATGTACACACACCACCACACTTGCATGCATGTGTACACCTCTGGCAAGTGTCGCAGTGTTCAGACGGGCATCCATGTCACATCTGCCCATCAGGCTTCCACATACCGCTGTCACATGCATCCATGTTGCATCACTGTTGCACCCTTGTCAAATACACACACATGCACATGTACACAGCGCTGATACATGCAGCTGAAAACAACATACATGCGTGACATCACGGACATGTCTACTCACATACACATTCATACAAACTTGTGTGCCCACACAACTGCATTTGGCATGCAAGCCCACACACACAGGCACCATCCATGTCTCACACATTACAGCCCTCACATGTGTCAGCCCCACGGACCTGTACACCCGCACCCATACTCGACCCCATACAAACAGATGTGCAACCTGCACACTACTGAACAATCACCACACGCACTGCTCACAATCAGGATGCATGTACACTCACCGCTCGACTCCAGACGGGTCTGCCTCTCAAGGACCTGGACGTGGAGCGCTGGGGATATGTGTTCCAGGACCCTCATCTGTTCCTCCGACAAGTGGCCCCGGCGCCCCTTGGCATCCGCTGCCTTCAAGAGGCGCCGGGCCTTGTTCAGGGTCCTGGACCTGAAGTCCTCCCAGCGCTTCTTGACATGTTGGAAGTCGCGGACTGCCACCCCCTCCGCGTTGATGGCAGTCACGATGTCAGTCCAGATCCGAGTCCGTCCTTCCTTGTCGGCGCAGGAACTTCCGAAGAGGGCATCATACTGCCCCAGGACTTGCTCCACCAGGACACCAACTTCGGTGGCACTGAAGCTGGTGCCCCTCTGCCTCTCTGGCCGGGGGTTGTCAGTGGTCACAGATGGAGTTTGCCCCGACATGACAACCCCAGAGGCAGGAGTGGGTGGGCAACTGGGTCCTGGGGCTGGGCTGTGGAGCGATGGAATCCCAGTCGGGAGTCTTTGGTTCCAGCAGGGGTGGTCACACCAACAGCACCCCTGGCTGATGTGCAGGCAGCAAATGGCAGGGCACGTGGGCAGCAGGCAGTCAGGCAGCAGCAGATGGCAGGTGGGAGCGTGCTCGGGGCTCTGGGGGGCAGTAGTTCGGCCTTCTGGGCAGGAGCGTGGTCTTCCGTGTGCTTACGCGTGGCCAGCTTGATACGGAGTGATTTGGCACGTGAAAATTCTGCTCGTCAGCGTGTAATTCGAGGAAAGGCCCTTAGCGCGTAAGCGCGTCTGCACGCATACGCATTTTCATTGGACCAAAGGTCCTCAGCGCGTGAGCGCGTCTGTGACGTGACGTGCGAGGGAGTATCCCTCATTGCACGTGATGACAGAACACACGTGGATTTCAACCAATCGCGTGTGAAAGTTCACGGCACCCCGGAACACACGTACCCAGGCCAATGGCGTCACGTACCCAGGCCAATGGCGTGTGGAACTACCCGCGCACCCCGAAACACACGTACCCAGGCCAATGGCGTGTGGAACTACCCGCGCACCCCGAAACACACGTACCCAGGCCAATGGCGTGTGGAACTACCCGCGCACCCCGAAACACACGTACCCAGGCCAATGGCGTGTGGAACTACCCGCGCACCCCGAAACACACGTACCCAGGCCAATCGTGTGTACGCTCGCTCCCCTCCGATCACACGCGATGACACCCGAATACGGGAAACCAACGAGTCCGCCCACACGGAGGCGTCCCGCGCACAGCATAAAAGTGCGCGCAAACAACAAACGCGTATATACAGCGACGATGAATGCCCCATTTGTTGCTGCACTGATTGTGGGACACCGCAGGAGGAGGAGAATAGCCAGGGCACGCATTTTTGCACCACGGACAAGCCTTTTTGGGATGCCTGACGACCAGGTCTACGGCAGGTATAGGTTTCCACCCCATATCATCCTAGACCTGGTCAGGGAGTGGGAAGATGACCTCACATCCCCCACCCTTTGCTCCCAAGCATTGAGCCCCTTGGAGAAGCTGCTCAATGTCTTGCATTTTTTGGCCACTGGGTCGTTTCAGCGGACCACTGCCATAGTGGGGGGGGTCTCACAGGCCACGCAGTCACGCTGCCTACACCAGGTACTGGCAATCATGACAGCGCGCCCCTCAGTCCGCAGGCACATATACATGCCCAGAACACCCGCAGAAAGGCAGGCCGTTGTCCTGGATTTTTTCAGGGTGGCACACTTCCCCAAAGTGCTCGGTGCCATAGATTGCACCCATGTGGCCCTACGTCCACCTAGGGCCACTGAGCACATCTACCGAAACCGCAAGCACTGGCATTCCATCAATGTACAGGTGGTATGCGATGCAAAGGGAATCATCACCTCTGTCTATGCAAACTACCCTGGCTCCACCCATGACAGTTTCATATACAGAATGTCCGCCCTGAGCCGGGCCCTGGAAGCTGGGCAGCATGGCGACACATGGCTCCTAGGTCAGTACAAATGCCCTTGCACATGCATGCAAGTCACACACAGACAAATATCCCAACCCTAATAATCTCAATTATTATCACCTCCCCAGGGGACAGTGCCTACCCTCTGAGCAACCACATGATGACGCCAATCCGGAACCCCACCACACCACCCCAGGTAAGATACAACGCCGCCCATATTGCAACCAGGGGCATAGTGCAGCGCACATTCGGAGAGCTCAAGTCACGTTTCCGCTCCCCTGACCGCTCTGGTGGGCAACTACTCTATGCACCACCAGTAGTGTGCCGGATCATTGTGGCAGCATGTGTCCTGCACAATGTTGCAACACGGCAGGGCGTCCCGGTGGACATGGTGGTGCCCCCACATCCCCAACCACAGGCACAGGCGCTGCCCATGGGAGGGGACAGGGCACGTGGCGAGGAAGCCCGGACCCAGCTTGTGGCCACATTTTTCACCTAAACTCCCACCCCTGCTGAGTGCACACAGGCCTGGCACATACCAGGTGACAATCGATGATGACAAAGTGACAGTCAACTGTCACAACCCTACCACCCTGAGATAGTTGCCATGGAAGTGCCACATCGTCTGCATCCCTAGCTACTTAAACACAAGCTATCCTGTGCAACCAAAATGCACACATATGACATGTGACATGACATGGGCCATACACAAGTATTCCAAGGCGCAATGAGGCAGGGGGGTGGAACAAGGGAACACAGAGAACGGTACTACTAGGCCAGGTGTCATTGAGATTGTGCAAGTGCAGGGGAAGGGGGAAGGGAAAAGTGCAAGGGGAAGGGTGAGGGGGAGTCCAGTACAGGGGAAGTAGGCCAAAAGAATAATACATAGGTCGCCTGGTGGCAACTGCAAAGATAAGTGCAGACAAGTGCTGGGAAGGGAGGGCTGTAGGGATAGAGAGACAGTACTGCAGTGCAGGGGTTGCCAGGGTGGCAGTGCAAGTGGAAAGTGGCTGGGCCAGGGACCGAGGTTGGTGAGAGTGTCCCAGTAGCAGCTCCTGTGCAGTTCCAGTGAAGAATTCTGCAAGGGAGAGGCAGAGAGTAAGCAGAAGCAAAGAGGAAGGTCTTGAGGTGCTTCCAGAACTGGAGATGGTTCCCCTCAAGTTCAAGTCAGGCAGGAAGTCTGTTCCAGGGGGAGGGCCCTGCTGCGGAGAGAAACCTACCCCCAGCTAGTTGCTCTGAGAAGCGGATGACCTGGACATGCAAGGTGTGCATCACACACACCTGCAAAACAGGCCATGGCCATCACTGTCATGTCACTCAAACCCTCCCAAACATCAACATGACATGGCAAGCAATACCCATACACTGACGCAGTAACAATAAGGTACACATTGCCATGTCCTAAATGTACAGTGGCATCGGACAATGATGCCTGACCCGGAATCAGATGAAATGACAGACCAACAAAATGTCCCACCCAAAATAAGTCGTTTCCAAATGCATTGCAACAGTCGTAGACGTAACATCACAATGAATGCCTGTCTATATGCACATTATGCATTGCAAAATCAACACTGCAGCTCATGTGTGCAGTGTCCCACTCCTGCATCACACTGCTCAGCGCACAGCACAGTGAACAGCCATTGCGTGTGATGCACACCCTGAGCATCACATCTAAGTGACAGACTACATCAAACATCAAATTTGGCATGTACTGGAACCATAATCGGTCACAGAACATGTGCTGCCGGGACACAGTGGGCACCAGAAGGCAAACAGTGTACACATGGATATGCAAGGGTGGGAGTACATGCAGTGCATCCGAGTGCAAGTGTGTGGTTCTGCAGGGACATGCACTCCACATATGCATGTGCACTCAAGTGACCATCAGTGTTCCCTACACATCACATGTGAACATCCACCATGTGTACACCCCAGCATGTCAAACCACAACTATCCCCTCGCACCTGGAAGGAAAACACAACACATGAACAGGCATTGATCAGCAGAACACAACATGTACATAGGATACCACCATTACTATGTCAGAGTTCCCATCACACTGCAGGGCAAGGCAACTATCAACAACAACCCCCCCTCCCTCACAAATGACCATGACCCACTGAACAACTGCACCTGGGTCATGGAGCCTCCAACCCTCAATTCCACCTGGCCACAGGATCACCTTTACCCTTCGTCACCATCTCCCACCTTGTGTGGAAAAAGATGCCTGAACCCTCAGAATCCACACTAATTTCCAAAATCACAAAATCCAAGGCATAAAAACGAACCCGAACACCCTCCAGTAGATGACTTGATGTAGCATTACCTCACAAAGGCCAAGTACTACCACAGTGATGCAACAACCAAGGTAGCACAGCAAAACAATGTCACGACAGGATGTGAGACATGTGTGGTACATGACATAGGATGATGCACCATGAATGGATGTGTACTGTCACAGGTCCCCTGTTCAGGCACGGGAGTGTCACGAAACAACCACCCCCACCATGTCCCGGGTGCCTGCAAGGTCAAACTCACACAGGCCCCTGAGACCCTGGTGGGGAATGAGGTTCAGGGATATGCAGTCGGGACAGGTGTTGACACACTGGATGACTGGAATGAGTGGCAGGAGAGGGGAGGAGGAATGACACATGAAACTAGGGAATGCACGAAAATGTACCACCTGCATGAACACATACACAATCCAAACAAACTTGGACATCATTGTCATGGCCTTCTGTAGTCCAGGCTCAGGAGTGGTACGAACCAACCACCCCCTCTACGGTTTTGGCACCTGCAAGTTCGGGGCTTACACAGGCATCCGCAACCCCAGTGGGGAAAGAGGGTCAGGGAACGTTGCTTGGATAGGCAGGGGAAGCAGGAACACTGGGTAGAGGGTACAGGTTTCATAATTGCATAGGATCACGGGTGATTAGGGAAAAAAACATACCAAATAGGACCACACATACATCCGTGCATCAGTACACTCCCCAGCAAGCCTATGCAGGGCAGTTTGTAAGGAAAACAACAAGACACTTAGCTCTGGTTTTGAGTGCTGGCCTCCTGCCTGCGCACTCTCAGGGCCGGTTACAGGAGCACTGCAATGCTGCAAAGAGAGACACAGTCAACAACCTGTATGTGCCAATTACACGAAAACACAACACAAAACATGCCCCATAGCAACAAACTACTCTACAAACAGACAATCAGTGCTCGATGCTTCGTACCCATATATAACATCACCCCTGTGACAGGTCATACACAGTCAATGCAGTAAGTCAGGCGCTGGTGGGTGCGTGGCAAATGGAACACCAATGTGTCACAATTCACACAACATGCAATGTTCCCTGGGTAAGCAGACAGACCCATATGGCAAGCCATGACTACAGAGCAAGTTGCGTACCACCATGACCAAAACAAAGTTGGCAGTGCATTTATCATGAAGTACGTGGAATAGACATGCACTGCACCCAAGTATGTCCCTTGCTGTATGTCCCTGTGAGCTGCCCCTTTCCATGTCTCGGAAGGCTACATGGTTGATACAAGTGCCTCAATGAACCTTGGTGTACTGCAGGGTATGTGCCACTGCCCCTGCATGTGTCCCAGACAACCCTACTATCAACAGCCATCAGTCCACAAACACATCTGAGCTGCATTGTGTGCTTCAACACCAATATTCGTCTAAGCTCACCCTCAGTGCTGTGACTAAGCCTGCATGTGCAACTCGCCTGGTGCAAGCTTTGCTGTGTCGTGGCCCCCCTGTGATGCTCACCTTGCCTGGAGTTCCTTGGAACATGTCAGCAGTTCTAGGATGTGGGTCTGCAATCACTGTGGCTCTGCTCGTGCACACATGTGCATGTGGGCACCAACAAACGGGTCACGAATTCCGTCGTCCAATGGGCCATGTCTGCTGGCAAAGGTGCTCTGGTGCCTCATCCCCCTGCAGAAAGTGCATGAAACAAATGATTAATGCATCAAAGTGATCTGTGTGTGTCTCATCAGGCATCTCATTACTTGACCATGTCAGAGAGTCACATCACAAATCACACCATCAGTCCGTCTTTGACTTCCAAAGTGTGGAACACTATCTACAGCATGAATTGCAACAGGCACGTGTACAGGAAAGATATGAGACATAATACACAATGCATAGCAATCAATGTCCACATTAATCATGACACACCCCATCTAGCAAAAGCTGAACAGTGGACAATTACACCTGAATCATCCCCACTAGGGGTGTAAAAAGAAGTCACAAAGCACCAGACATGCCACAGATATGACAGTCCAAAGCCCTTGTGTAAAATTCTGTAACACCGAACCATCCTTGCGAGCCCATGGATAAGGGAGGCAGGAGTGGCATATGTGAGTCAAGGAACCCAAGCAGCAAACACATACACAAGACAACCATGAAGGGCCCAGCTGGAACAGACAGTGGATGCCTTCAAAAACCACAAGGCACCGCACTGTCACATGAAAGCACAATAGACTACAAATTTTAAACTAACTCAACTATTAACTAATTACACTAACTATGGAAAACCTACATTACCTATTTAAACTAACTAGCAAACAGAAACTTAACTAACTAAACTAAAAGAAAAATCAAAAATGGCCACATACGACCCGGGGGGGAGGGGAGGCACCCAGGAGGCGGGAGGTACAGGGTGCTGCTCAACATCCACATGCGATGATGCTGAGCCAAAAAAAAATACCTCCATGGGCTCAACGCCTGCACAGCACGACCTATGTGGGAGATAGATGGTCGTCCGAGTCTGGCTCATCCTGGAAAGGAGGACGTGGCACAGTAGCCTGGCCACGCCTAGCCGCAGCTTGCCCCTTGTCGGCAGCAAGTCTGCCGGACAGGTGAGCCTGGTTCTGTGTGGCGATGTTACATAGGTCTGCATGCAGAACCTCACGTGATACACGTGCTTCCTCTTGCAAGGTAGCACGTGTAACACGGAGTTCCTCCTGCAAGGCCTGGCTGGACAACCGCTGCACCTCCCGGCAAACCTGTAGCTCAGCCGAGATGGTGCGCTCAAGCTGTGCAAACCTCTCCTCTGCCTGCTGCCTCTGGGACATCATAAGGACACCCAGAGTGGATCTGAGGGAGGCATACTCCTCCCTCAGGGCATCCATGTGCGCCTCTGCGTGAGCAGCAATTGCTTGACGCAGAGACGACATTTCAGCCTGGCGTGCCCTGTCTGAGGCCGCCATGCCCAGCCTGAGCGAGCGGGCCGTGGACCGTGCCGCCTGCTGCTGGAGAAGCACCTGCCTAGCAGGGGGGAGCACAGATCGGGCCACACGCTCCATGCTGTCAGCGATGTTCTCCATTGCTGCCCCCTGCCGTTCGGAATTGGCAGTCATGTCTTGCTCCCACTCAGTATACAGCGGTTGCGCGCGGCGACCGCGTTGCCGGGCTTGACCCCTGCGGGACCCAAGGACCGGAGGTCCTCGCTGTGTTGGCACCGCCTGCGGCTGCACGACTACATGCCCCCGTCGACGTGATGTCCCAGGCACATCAGTGACTGGTGTGGAGGGTGACCCTGCGTCCCGATCCACCACGGGCGGAGGAACCAAGACTGTCTGATCCCTCAGTGCAGGTGTCGCAGACAGAGGAGTGTCCACATCAGAATCACTCACCCCTGACACATGGACTTGATGGTCATCCAACTCAACATGGACGTCAGAGTCGTCATCAAGGCTGGACTCATAGGCAGCCAGAGACAGGATGGACTGCAGCACTTGGGGGTTTTCGTGGCCTACCACCCCACGACCCCCACTAGTGCCGGGTTGATGTGGTCTTACCAACCCTGTGTCTGGCATGACAACACCATCCTCTGCATCCATTGCGTCATCACCTGAAAAATAGAGAGGAAAAGGTCACTACACATGTCAGAAGCACACAACACACACACACACCGACAGCAAAGGCATCCGGCAGACATGTGACACACAACATATGACCTGGCATGCATGCTGGGTCTACTTTGAATAGCCACTGTGATCAGACCTGTTGAAAGGTGGCAGTTTGCATGGAAGTGGGTCTATGCAGTGCTGAAAATGTGTACGCCACTCACTACCTACATGTACAAGCACTCCATGGTGTGTGCCAGGAAATGTGAAGGCAGTGCAATGTCAAATTCAGACATCACGTGCATTGTGTATTCAATGTGTACCATGTCTAGCAGCCAAGCACCCCTCCACCCCAGTACCAAAGCAGGGATGCCTAGCATGGTATCAAAAGGCTGCCCATACACCTGTGTATTGACAAGCAGTGTTGACTGGCATCAACAGCTTAATGTGAATCAAATTACAACACTGCTAATGATGCTGGGACAGTGGGCAGGACACATGATGGAAGATCCGGAGGCCAGCCACGTGTGAAGAAGACACGACAAGAGTTGGACAGAGTCATTGGCCATTGAACAGGCTGAGGCCTGTGAGCCACACAGATTGTCATTGCCTAAACATGTGTGCAACGCAGGACTGAGCCACAGTTGACATGGGGAGGCCGATAATATGGCAGGCAATGTATGTAACCAAGGACTCATATTACAGTGATCATCCAGTCAAGGACACATAGGGGCATGCGTGCAATGCACATGGAGCATGAATGGGCACTCATGTCCCTGCGGGACATCTGACCCATGCACAGTACAAGTGGGATACCCTGCATCGAGTACTAAGGCTGTACCACACGGCATATGTCTGGCAGTTTCTAAGCTGGAAGTTAGCATCTACACAGGACACATGAACAAGAAACTACACATTGGCAAGTGCAAAGGTGGAACTGGGGTGCAGAGTGGCGGAGGAGGGGCAAGGGAGCATGCCCACATGGAGTCCCGCATGCAGGCAGAGGAGACATGCATGACGGTAGCATTGCATTACTTACACATCAGAACCATGTACACGTCACATGTAGCAGCAATCATGCACAACACATCCCACAAGTGAAACACACACGTCCTCAACAACTACGCATCAACACTCACTGGACTGGGCATCAAAGTCCAGCATCTCTCCCACACCTTCGACCAATTCTGGTGGTATGAACTCCGCAACGAGAGCCTCATGCGGAGTGAGTTCTTCCTCCTCTGGTGCAGGCCCACTGCCAGTCACCAGAGTCAAGTTGTAATTTGAGGCACGCTTAGCCTTAGTGCTGCGCTTGATGTCATTCCAGCGCTTTTTGCACTCCTGCGCCGTGCGCACCTCATGGCCGAATGAACTGACATGTTCCGCAACATGCTTCCAGTGGGTGTCACGTTGGGCAGCCGTAGTCTGACTATTGGCACCCACTAGCATGTCACGGCTGTGTCCCCGCACGTAGTCCACGAGGAAGTCCAGTTCCTGCTTACAGAAAGGCTTCTTCCTCGACGTGCAGGAGGTCGTGGCTGTGTGTGGGGTCCCAGCCTGTGCTGCAGGTGCAACCTTCCTCCTCTTGGACTGTGGCGCAGACCCTGGCTGGCTAATGCCGCCCTGACCAGTATGGCCAGTGGGTTCGGTGGATTGAGCCGAGGGAGTGGCAGGTGGAGGGATGACCAAAGGCCTGACTTGTGTCAGTGGCAGCTGGGTGCCCACTAATGGACCCTGCGCAGCAACATCAGCTGTGGCAGGGTCATTGACCGCAACGGTCCTGGTTGGCAGACTCACAACCGGGGTGCTGTTGGGTGCATCTGCCCCTGCACTTGCCAACACCCGGCTGTTCGGGGCAGCAGATGACATGACTGCCCCAGGGACACGTGTCTTGGTCTGAGCAGCCCGGCGTGCCCCTATGGTTTCCCCCCTGGCCTGTTGGAGATCTACCAAGGGCTCTTCAAGTGCCAACGCAGCCTGCGCTGGCAGACCCTGAGCCTGGGTGGCGGTGTCCACAGCTGCACCTGCAGCTACCGCTACCCTTGGGCCCGTGGCAGTCGATGGAACGGACTGCTGGGTCATACGGGTGCCAGTGCCAGATGCAGGAGCTGCATCCCCCGGAACCACAGGGGGTGGTGGCATGGCTGCACCAACACATGGCACAACATTGTGCTCAAGTGGCGCACCCCTGCCTCTTCCCCCTCTGTGGCTGCCCTGGACACCCTGGAGTCCCCCTACTCCCTGGTCACCACGGCCACGTCCCCGACCACGCCCGCCACGAGGAGTACGCCCAGCTGAGGCGCCCTTCACCTTTGGTGGCCTCCCAACCATGGCACAGATGTAATAGTGCTGGCACAGATGGAGTGGTGCCAATGGGAGGTGTACACCACAATTGACCTGGGCAATTGGGGTGAAGGGGGTGGGAAGCAAGATGTTAACAGCCCCCCTGCACCTGCAAGGCTGTATGTGACCCCGGTGATGTGGTGACGGGTCACGCAACGCTCAGGCACCCCAAAACTGCAGTAAAACCGTGCACGCAACCCTGCAGCCTACGTGCGTGGATTTGACCTCCCGCAGTACGCGGTGGCACCCAGTAACACGAATAACGCGTACGCGTGGGACACGCAGGCTACGATGACATCGAAAATGGGTGCAATACACAGGGACACCCGCAGTGGGAAAAGGAGCGTTTGCGACTCACCGTCTGACTAGCGCGATGCAGAAAAACACGCGTAGCCACTACCCCCGCCAAAAGAAGAGATACGTCCTTGAGAGCTGTGAAGTAGATGGCGCGCGAAACAACTGGAAGCAGCAACACACGTCGGTCTCCACGGAAGGCACATACAGCGAACTGCTGGGCCCGCTCACCTTTAACCCGTGCTGAGGGAAACGCACACGCGCGTCACGTCACATGCGGACGTGCAGTTTTTCATGCGCGATTACGCGCATTACACGCGGACGTGCAGTTTTTCACGCGCGATTACGCGCATTACACACGGACGTGCAGTTTTCCACACGCGATTAGCCTGGGTACGTGTTTTTCCGGGTGTGCGGGTAGTTCCACACGCGATTAGCCTGGGTACGTGTGTTCCGGGGTGGCGTGAACTTTCACACGCGATTGGTTGAAATCCACGTGTGTTCTGTCATCACGTGCAATGAGGGATACACCCTCGCACGACACGTCACAGACGCGCTCACGCGCTGAGGGCCTTTTGTCCAATGAAAATGCGTATGCGTGCAGACGCGCTTACGCGCTACGGGCCTTTCCTCGAATTACACGCTGACGTGCAGATTTTTCACGTGCCAAATCACTCCGTATCAAGCTGGCCACGCGAATACACACGGAAGACCACGCTCCTGCCCAGAAGGCCGAATCACTGCCCCGAAGTGCCCCGAGCAGCCTCCCACGTGCCATCTGCTGCTGCCTGCCTGCCTGCCTGCCTGCCTGCTGCCACCGTGCCCTGCCATTTGGTGCCTGCACATCAGCCATCTGCAGGGGTCCAGTTGCTGTGTCGACCCCTGCTGGAACAGTAGACTCCCGACTGGGATACCATCGCTCCACAGCCCAGCCCCAGGACCCAGTTGCCCACCCACGCCTGCCTCGGGGGTCGCCATGTCGGGGCAAGCACCATCTGAGACCAGTGGCGACCCCCAGCCAGAGAGGCAGAGGGCCACCAGCTTCAGTGAGAAGGAAGTTGGTGTCCTGGTGGAGCATGTCCTGGGGCATTATGATGCCCTCTTCGGAAGACCACGCGCCAACAAGGAAGGACGGGAGAGGATCTGGGACGATGTAGTGGTTGCCATCAACGCGGAGGGGGTGGCAACCCGCGACATCAAGCACATCAAGAAGCGCTGGGAGGACTTGAGGTCCAGGACCCTCAATGAGGCCCGGCGCCTCGCGGAGGGGGGCCGGGCACGCCTGAGTGACATCCAGATGAGGGTCCTGGAACGCGTAGACCCAGCGCTCCACGCCCAGATCCTTCGGAGGCAGACCCATCTGGAGTTGGCCGGTAAGTGGCCAAGCATTACTGTGTGAGACAGGGCATGTTGCAGTGTGCTGGTTGTCTGATACCTGCCTGTATGTGTGACATAGGCCATGTACGTATGTGTGTGTGCAGGGACATCATGGTCAGGCAGGTGAGTACAGTGATGTGTGAACCACATGGTTGGTGCATGTGTTCTATTGCAACATGGGGGGCTCTGTGCGGAATGGACACATGGAAGCATGGCAGTCTCTGTTCCTGGACATGGGTGGGGGTGAGGGATGGGTGCTGGTCCCATGTACACGTGTGGTGCCCATGTGTGTGTGTCTGAACTGCGTGTCTGTGACTTGTAACTGCCATGGATGCATGACACATGTCTGTGACAATGTTCAGATTCACTGATGCAGCCTAGTCATCCTTGTATCCACTGCGTCTGTGGTGTACGAGGCCAGATGGATGGAACTACGGTGAGGTGTGTGCATGTGATGGCAAGACCCATGATGCATGTGAGTTTAAAACCAACATTGTATGAATCATGAGTCCCTTGGTCATGTATGCCAATGTCCATGGCATGCGCCATGCCTGTTACTGTATGTGTTTTGCCTGCACCGACCCATGTGTTGTGGAGGGACATGATGGAAGTGATGTATGACAGTGCCACTCATCTGCTGTTGCTTCCTGTCTAGGGGACCATTGTACAGTACCCTGATGCTTGTGTTCTATGTCTCCCTCTACACAGTGGCAAGTGAAGAAGAGGGCGGAGAAGGCGCTGTGGAGCAGAGCGGCGGGGATGCCACCACGGCTGCAGCGGAAGGGGTGGGTGAGCCCCCACAGGGGCTTGCACCGGCGGAAGACGGCGTGGAGACATCCAGGTTGGTGGTTTCCACAGAGGGGGAGGAGGCCGCTACTGAGCCACACATGGGGCCTGGTGGGGGGTGGGGGTGCAAGGGGACATGGTTGGGGGCCTGCTGGCAGGTGCCCCACAGTGCTGGGGGGTGGGGGTGCAAGCGGACATGAGTGGGACATGGTTGGGGGCCTGCTGGCAGGTGCCCCACAGTGCTGGGGGGTGGGGGTGCAGGGGGACATGAGTGGGGGCCTGCTGGGGGGTGGGGGTGCAAGGGGACATGGTTGGGGGCCTGCTGGCAGGTGCCCCACAGTGCTGGGGGGTGGGGGTGCAGGGGGACATGAGTGGGGGCCTGCTGGGGGGTGGGGGTGCAAGGGGACATGGTTGGGGGCCTGCTGGCAGGTGCCCCACAGTGCTGGGGGGTGGGGGTGCAAGGGGACATGAGTGGGGGCCTGCTGGGGGTGCAAGGGGACATGAGTGGGACATGGTTGGGGGCCTGCTGGCAGGTGCCCCACAGTGCTGGGGGGTGGGGGTGCAGGGGGACATGGGTGGGGGCCTGCAGGGGGGTGGGGGTGCAAGGGGACATGAGTGGGACATGGTTGGGGGCCTGCTGGCAGGTGCCCCACAGTGCTGGGGGGTGGGGGTGCAGGGGGACATGAGTGGGGGCCTGCTGGGGGTGGGGTTGCAAGGGGACATGAGTGGGACATGGTTGGGGGCCTGCTGGCAGGTGCCCCACAGTGCTGGGGGGTGGGGGTGCAAGGGGACATGAGTGGGGGCCTGCTGGGGGGTGGGGGTGCAAGGGGACATGAGTGGGACATGGTTGGGGGCCTGCTGGCAGGTGCCCCACAGTGCTGGGGGGTGGGGGTGCAGGGGGACATGAGTGGGGGCCTGCAGGGGGTGGGGGTGCAAGGGGACATGAGTGGGGGCCTGCTGGGGGGTGGGGGTACAAGGGGACATGAGTGGGACATGGTTGGGGGCCTGCTGGCAGGTGCCCCACAGTGCTGGGGGGTGGGGGTGAAAGGGGACCTGTGGCTTGGCTGGGGGGCATGCCCATGGTGGATGGGCTGCCTGCTGGACATGACAGGGGTGCAGGGTAGTCCCCTGTGGTGTGGGCTGCCTGCAGAGGTCGTGGAGGGGGTAGAGGGGAGACCTGGGAGGACCCACACTGGCAATTCACCTCTTCAACTTCCCGCACACCCACGTAATACACTGCCCCACTCGCACAGGCCCAATCGCGTGTAGGATTTCTCGCGCACCCCTGTAATACACGTACCCAGGCCAATCGCGTGTAGATTTTCTCGCGCACCCCTGAAATCCATGTACCCAGGCCAATCGCGTGTAGATTTTCTCGCGCACCCCTGTAATACATGTACCCAGGCCAATCGCGTGTAGCATTTCTCGCGCACCCCTGAAATCCACGTACCCAGGCCAATCGCGTGTAGATTTTCTCGCGCACCCCTGTAATACACGTACCCAGGCCAATCACGTGTAGAATTTCTCACGCACCCCTGGAATCCACGTACCCAGGCCAATCGCGTGTAGATTTTCTCGCGCACCCCTGTAATATACGTACCCAGGCCAATCACGTGTAGAATTTCTCGCGCACCCCTGAAATCCACGTACCCCGCTCAATCGCGTATTTAACTTCCCGCGCGCCACTTTTTTGATGCGCTGGGACTCTACCGCCTGCCTTCGTGTGGCGGCCGTGTTTCAGCTTGTGCGTGTCTTTGGCTGTGCGTGGCTTTGCCCTATTCGATTCCATGAATACGTGTGGTTCGAGTGCGTGTGGGCGTTCCGTCTGCTTCCCTGCAGTACATCCCCAGTTACGCCCTTATTTTCGCGTGTTGTTCCCCATTCCGCGCGTTACGCCCCATGTCCCGCCCACTTTCTGGTGTGTGCGCTGAGGTTGTGCGCTTTCACTGTGCGCGTCGCGCACGCCTTTCGCGATGTTGCAGTGACTTGTGCGCCATGCACGGGTTTGGCGCACATCCCGCGGTGAACACGCGCAGGGACTTCCATGAATCGCACGCGTGCGCGTGCGCCTGTTTTTTTCCGCTTGCGCATGCTTGCGCGAAGATTTTCGGCGCACGTTTGTTCCATGAATCGGCCCCTCAATTCTCTACTACTGAAATTATATACGACAGTCCTTACATATTTGTCAGCAAGTGCTGTGGCAGAGCAGTCTTGGCCAGCTATCTCCTTGAAATGATGATATGTTAGCATTAAACGAATGCCGAGACTATATTACTTGGTGTCAAGGAGTGCATTGTAGAGAGTTCGGTTTGGACTTAATGTGAATGGATCCAGTTTTCCATCTCCTATTTACAGAATACCGAACTTGATAGCTTCTGACCTTCAGACACCCTTTATAAAAGAAAATATTTGGGAAAAGGAATACAGTAGCAATATATTTGTATTCCTAATATTAGGCAACCTATACAAGCTGATGGCTTTTCTTAAATGTCATGTTTATGTAGACATACTCGAAATTAGAAGCAAAATATTGTGGTGAGGATAGAATCACTATATACCAAACAGCAAAACGTATCATCATTTTAACATTACAACTTTGCTAATATATGTACCTATTATGAATTTTGTATCCTGGTAATGCCAGACGTTAAGCAACATCAAAACATAAAAATATTTACATGATAATATGTAAATAGTGAAGGGGAAATGAACAGATAGTTAACAAAAAGAAACCCTGTCATTGAAAGGATATTTAAAAGTAGGTTTGTATGTTCCTAGGATGGTCTATGCCAGAGCAAACTATACATCTTCATTGTACAATTTTTGAAATGTGTGGCTGTTATGAATGTTCATCTGGCAAGAGTGTGAATGCCCTGGCTTTTTTGATTTGTATTAATTAATAACATGATGCAGGTATTTCCATCTCTGAAAGGGTAATATGCTGATCACATTCCTCGTTCATAAACTCCATGCCAAAAGCAAGATGTGGGTATCTGTGCCTTGCTGCATTAGTATTGTGATCTGCAGCATCTGCTTTAACAGTGGCACAGAGCAGGTTCAGAGGTCAGTGTTACCCATTTGAAAGCTGCACTGACAGCCAAGTCTCTACGAAACAAAGGGCCTCATTACGAGGTTGGTGCTAAGGGAATAACGATGCCGGTAAAGGAATAACGGCATCGAATACCGCTACGGGCTATTCTGACCAGCCCAAACGCTTTTTTACAATGCCGTTAATAGCGGTCTGGGCGCGGGCACGCGACCTTCCATGACTGCAATAGCGGCATGCCGTAAAGTGGAGGAGATCACAAGGTAAGCGGACATGCAAATAACGGCTTCAGGAAGCCTTAAAAGTGCCTACCAGCATGCCGTAAATACCGGCATCGCCGACCTACAGTAAATTACCATGTGCAGTGATCCCAAATGCCACAGGTGCTCACAATCAGCACAGGTGGAGGAAATGGAGTTTGCCCCACTACAAAATGAGCACACCCACACACCACAACCCTTACCACACCAAGATCAATACAATAGCATCATCAACACTTCAGCTGGAGGACATGCATGCATTACAACACCAGCAACAACACCATCAACAACAGCAGGCACCACAGAGGAGACACAGCAGGAGAAGGAGGGCGAGACAGGCCTTGCATGCCCCACCAGTGCAGCCAGCTTAACCATGCATGTAGCCCCCAATCCCAAACATCAGAGCCATTCCCTCCAACCCAAACCTGCAGCACAACCACACCTTGTTCCGTTTGGACCGTGACACCATCAATATCATTGTGGACATGATATATGACTGTCAGTCTCATTGAAATATGCACCGCCATCCCCCCTCTACTGAAGGTAGTGTCAGTGCTCCACCTCAAGCACACAACAGAATACATATCCAGGAGATAGTAGAACCAAAAGGTGGCCTCCATGCTATGGAGGTGGTAAAACGCAATCAAAAACTATGCCACCACAAACAGGTGGAGATGGAAGGTGACTCAAGCAAGATCTTCACACATTGTGGTGGCCATTATCCCGGATCAACCACAGGAATGCTGCATGTCACATGGGAAAAATCAGTGCAGAATGCCAAAAATTGCAGAGGATACTGCCAATGCTCACCATCAGAACATCCTACACAACACAACAAATCACTAAATTCACACAAACACAGCAAAATGCGTACACAATGCATGAGCTACAATACGGCAGAGCACACCGTGTATCATCTTGAAGATGCAATCCCCACCATTATTCCATGGCACAGGACACATAGAGGGCCAAAAATAGCTTGCATACAACCAGGGACCTGTGCATGTGGCCAACGATAATCTGCCGGCATGTGTGACTAGTACAGCTGTCCATCATTATTCGCATGACATTTACCTTTAATTGCCTCGCACGCAGGTGATAGTGGCTATCCCTTGAAGCCGTGGCTCCTCACCCCTGTCCCAAACCCACAGAACAGGCACGAGGAGGACTACAATTGTTCCCATTCCTGTACCCGTGTGGATATCGAGCAGACCTTTGGCCTGTTGAAGCCATGATTTCACTGCTTCAGCCGGTCGGTGGCCAAGATCATCATGGCATGTGTCAAGCTGCACAATATGAGCATCCTCCGGAACGTGCCTCTGCCCCCTGACATTGAACTGCTACCACCTGGTGATGATGAAGGGGAGGAAGAAGATGTGGCTGGACATCATTGCGGTGGTGATGCACAGGCGGGCCCTACTGTGCGCAATTCAGTGATTGCACAAAAGGGTGACATGATGGTTGGACAGAGGGCACTGGAGGGTGTGGGGGTACAACTAAACCATGCACTGTAACTAAATAATTGACACATGCGCAATGATGAATATCCACACAGGTCTTGTTTTTCACACAACTGGTCTATTAAATGTAACAAAGTAAACGTAAGTGACAAAACCCTCAACCACCCTCACCCCCTTCCCGTCCCCCCACAACTCCCCACACACCCTCACCCCTCCCCCTCCTCCCTCAACTCCCCCACACACCCTCACCCACTCCCCCTCCCTCCACAACTCCCCCACACACCCTCACCCCTCTCCCACTCCCCCCGCAACTTCCCCACACAAGTCCCATTGAGTCCCCAAAGCCTACATGAGGCTGCCATGACAATTATCCAGCACTCCCTGGCCCAGGGGGTGGCATGTCTTGCCGGCGCTGTGTACGGGCCGACCTGCGGAGCGGGCTTGTTTGCGTGGAACTGCTGGATGACAGTGTGGCCACCCGCTGTGGTTGTGTGGCAGGATGCCCTGCCTCCATGGCATCCGCGATGTGTCCTAACACCTGGCGGAGGGCCGAGACCTCCTTGCAGAGGCAGATGGTGTTGTCCGAGAAAGATCTCACCATGGAGGCAGTGTTGTCCGAGATGGACAGGCCTAGTGCGGCTAAGTCCGTACGCCACTCCTCTCTGGCCTGCCTGTTGTCCTGCACGAACTCCTGTACAAGGGCAGTGAGCAGGTCAGCTTGCGGCTGCACCTGTGGAGGTATTGGACCCCTGGCTGTCATGCCCAGCCTGCACAACCTCACTAGCCCTGGAAACTGGACTAAATTGTCCCTCTGAGTGGTCATGACCAGACTGCTCTGGGGGGGTGGCGTTCCCCGTATCGAACATCGATACTTGGGGGGATGGCATTTGAGTTGGGGTATGTACCACATCAGAAATTTCATCCTCAATGGGGACTGAGATGTCCTCCTGAGTGTCATCCACAGTCAGGGGTGCCGTGGCTGCCACCTCACCTGCCAAACTCGACTCCTCCGAATGTGGTGCCTCACATGTGTCATCAGGCTGACCAGTGGGTGGAGGTGGTGGTGGTGCTTTGCCCTCCACAGGCCTTGGTTGCACAGGTGCAATGGGTACCTTGGGTGCTTTGGATGCTGGTACACGGCGCCCTCTGGGTTGACCCCTCGAGGTTGACGGCTGGTTGCTGTCATCTTGGGACCTCTTCCTGGGTGTAGCCTGTGCAGGGGTGGCGTCCTGCCCATCGCTGTCATGGACTGTGCCTGTGGGGGTGGAAGAGAGGGACGGCATGAGTGATGTTTTGATTGGCATCATACATACATTGGGACATTTGCTCATCCACACAATTGGGGGTAAGAGGCATTTGTGTTTGGAAGAGCATGTAATTTGATAAATGGGTGGTTAATGCAGGCATATGTCGGCGTCACTCATGTTGGCAAGGAACAGTGCTGTCTGACATGCATACTATTTTGGACATGCACGCCGTGTGACTCGTGGAATTTCCTACTTTGTGTGGTATTTGTCATGTACGATATTGCGTTGCACCAGGCATCTGCATGTGTCTGTGATGCATCGGCCTACTTTGCGGGGAGTGTGTGTGTGTGTGGGTGACCATAGCTTGACTCTTCGGACTGGTATTGGGGTTGACTTTCATCAGATTTGGCATAGCAGTGTTTACTTTGGACACTCACCTCCATCACCTGATGTTGTCGCGCCACACTCCATCTCGCCTACAGCTTCGATGGATTCCGTCCTAATCATGCTTGAGCATATGTCCTCCCATGGGGTGAGCTTAATCGGGGAGCTGGGACCTCCTCCTGTTCCCATGGCCTGGCTGCGATTGACAGTGAGGATGTTGCGCACCCTTAGTCGCAGGTCGTCCCATCTCTTGCAACAGTCTTTTACTGTGCGTGGTGTGTTGCCCACCGCACTAGCCTTCTGGACAACACGTGCCCAGATCTCTTTTTTCCTTAGCACTGCCTCTCTCCTTATGTTGCTAGAAAAGACGGTGGCAGCATGCTCGTGCAGTGTGGCCACAAGCATCTGGAGCTCATCCTCATTAAATCGTTCCTTTCTCAGGCAGGCAGCTACCTTCTTCAGGGCCTTAGGCATTGTGGTATTGGAGGTGGATGTTTTCAAACAATCAGCAGTGTCCCAGGGGTCCTGTGTGGTGAGGATGGCAATGGATTGTGTTTTTAAAGATGGCCGCCATGCTCATTCCCGTTCCTGTGTGATGATGCTACTTCCGGTTCCGCTTATTAGCGGTGACCATAAATAGCGGTGACCGCTAATTACGGTCACCGTTATTTACGGTCACCGCTAATGACGCATTGAACAATGCAGTAGTGTTATCTGCACTACGCTTGATGCTGGTAAGGGCATTTTGGGAGCCTTTTGCGCCATGGCGCTAGATACCTTACCAGCATGGCGTAAAGCTCATGCCGGCAAAATCGTAATAGTCCTCTATTAGCGGACTGGTGCCAGCACGGACACGCTATTTGCACCATGCCGGTAAGGGAAGTTAATTACCTCCAAACTCGGAATGACCCCCAAAGTCTGCATTTAGGATATGAGCCCCTTTACCAAAGATACAATGATCATAGGTAGTCCATGCTGCTGGCAGGGCAAAGCCTAAATATAAGCTGTGCCTGGATTAAGGCATGGTGCTTTACAATACTCATAATCATTACAGCCACATCCACTTCAAGCTTTGGGTGTCGGAAGCTGCAGAATGTGGGTGGCCCTGCCCCTCTCTCCCTTCCATTGGGAGACTCGACGCCACTTCCCCCCACCATCGGGAAGGAAGGTAAGCCCTGGAGGCTTATCCAAAGCATTTTTCGCGATTGAGTGTAAACATTTGAATTTATTTTAAAAGTGATCCAACATTGTTCCTGAACAGTGGCTCTCCGCTGCCCTTTGTCAAAGTATGCCTACAACTTTGCCACTTGCCGGACCTTTCTGGTAGACAGCCCTCTTTGTGCTGCAGCTGCTAGTGTTTTGGGGCCATTCCAAGATGGCCGCTGTTAGTCGGAAACCTGTGCAGTTCCCTCTGGGACCACTGCAAAAGATTTAGGACTACAGAGTTTGGCGGTGAACCCACTTGGTAGCAGTCTGTACCACACAGATTCACTTGGTAGCTGTGGCTGAGCAGTCAGACTTCTCTCAAGAAGAGTTAAGCAGTATGTGGAGTATACAATATAGGACAATTCTTCACAGTAAGACAAGCAAACACGCAACAAGGCTTCAGTGTAAAGATATTAAGGTATTTATTTATAACGGAACATCTATGAAAAACACTATGGCACTATCACGGCAAATAATTCAATTACAATTACTCTACGAAGAAGAAACGATCAAACCCCCTAACAATATTTCGACAAGTCTAGGTTCTACCGGCATCACTTATTTACAGACAGAGGTGCATACCTCAACCTATTAGACTCTAATATTAGTTAGGACGGGAGAGAAAAAAATAGGCAGGTTTACGAAATCAACACAGTTCAATACTTCACGAGAAAAATGCAAGGCACGAAGACAAGAACCACAATAGATCATAAAGTTCAGAGGCCAGGCCCACTCGGAGAGAGGCAAGGCGATATGTCCCAAAAGTCTCTAGAGGAAATGCGTTCGAGTCTTTGTAGCAAATTGTTATCGGCAGATTGAACCAGTTCAGAACAATACGTGAGAAAGCTTGGAGGTGACCCAACGGAAAGGAGAGGATTAAGACACCTCACTCGAACCAATCGAAAGGGAAGCCAGGCGGACACGGTACCTTGTTGTGGAGAGACAGCTCCGGCGGGGGCAGTTGTTCCTGGTGGTGGATGCACGGCAGGTCTTTGCCAAGAGTAGAGATGATCTCGTTGTTGAAGAAAAGTGAAGTCCGGTGCACCACCAGGGAAGAGACGAGCCACGGAGTGCTCCGTCACAAGGCACCACCTTTTGGTCGCGGTACAGGGGTAGTGGCTATCCGGTTGCCGAGGTGCTCTGCACTGGCAATTCGACCACTGCGTCCTGAGGCAAAGAAAAAGCAAAGAGGACTGGTTGTTCCCACCAGTCAGGAGAAGAGACTCTCCGGCAGGGAGATCTCCTCTGTCGTCGGGAAGTGGTGAGTCGGTTCAGCAGGGCTCCACCGGAGGTGTCGTCGTTGCAGGTCAGCTCAGCATTAACCTCGTCGGATTTTTAGGTCCTGTGGCGACTTCTGAAGATCCAGTCCCAAAAGCCCTGCTTTTATGCAGAAAACCCCCATTCATTCAGCCTAGCTGTCAATCAACACTCGCTAACTGGTGAGCAGGGAGGCTCACCACTTAGGCCAATCACTCCAGAGTGCGACTGGAGTTGGCAAGGCAACTCGGTCCAGGGTACCTAAACCCCCTCCCACACCCCTGTGGTAACCCAGACAGAATGGCACCACTTTGGAGGGTCTCTGTTCAGAGGCCCGCCAAAAGTGGAACAAAGGGCTCAACCTTTGGTTTAGGAGTCACAGAGACAAACACAGACGCCATTTTAAAAACCGAGTTCTGGCAGAAAATACCATCCGATAAACTTATTTAAGACAAGTAGATCGGTGGTACGTTAGAGATTAACGAGGAAAAGTATCAATCTCCAACAATGGGACGAATCCCATAGGGTTATGTTCGGGGTCGAACATAACAAGTAGTTTCCACTGCCACCAGCCAAAACTCGACGAGGGGGGATGGGACAGTGCCCCCTCGAGTAACAAACCCAGGAGTAATCGAATTACCCCTACTAGCACGTCCACAATAAGGTGGTTGGTACTAGTTCTGTTAGTAAATTTAGGTCTAGTAAAGCCAATGGTGACTTTACATGCCCGGGGAGACAGTAGTCAGTCCCCGGGTATGGAGTCTATGGTGGAGGTCCGCTAGGACGCCCCAGTGTTACGGCACGTAGGGTGCGGTGTAACACACATAGAAAAACATATGAGACCCTATGGAGTAAAAGACCCCATAGCCCATAGAACACATTGACATTCAAAGGAATTACACACATTCATGTCCAAGAGTGGGAGGAAAAGAGTCTCACTCTTGGCAGGGTGGAAAAAAACAAACTCCAGAAATCCAGCAAAGCTGCTGAGGGACTCACTAGGTTAGGAAATTCAGCCTAAACAGAGAATTCTCCCTAACAGCCGCTCCACATGCACCTGCCTGTGCCTTCGTTCCTACTGCTGATTGTGATTGGTTGGGGCTTGGGTTTTACTGGCCTATGGGCGAGCTGTTAGGCTTGGCCAGCCCTCCTCTCAAGGCCCACTCCCAAGGCCCCTGACTGCCCCCTGTCTGCTTCTGTATCACTATCTGCTGTCCCTTGCATCCTCCTCTGACCCCCCCGTGTTGTCCTGCTGTGCCCGCCCATGTCCCCCGTGTTGTCGGGGCACAGCGAGACATCAAAGGGGACAAGGGGGGCACAGTGTGACAACACAGTGGACAAGAGGGGGGCACAGCAGGGCAACACAGAGCACCAGAGGGGGTGCACAGCGGGACAACACAGTAGACCAGAGGGGGGCACAGGGAGACAGCAGGACAAAACAGGGGACCAGATGGGGGAGGGGTGTAAGCAGGACAACACAGGGGAAAGAAGGGGTGTGGGGGGCACAGCGGGACAACACAGGGGACCAGAGGAGGGGTGGGGGCACAGCGGGACAACAAGGGAGAACATAGGGGAGAGGGGGGCACAGCGGGACAGTACACAGGACCAGAGGGGGGAGGGGGCACAGTGGGACAACTTGGGGGACCAGTGGGGGAAGGGGGGTACAGCGGGACAACACAGGGACCAGAGGGGGGAGGGGGCACAGCAGGACAACATGGGGGACCAGAGGGGGTGGGGGGCACCACAGGACAATATGGGGGACCAGAGGGGGGTGGGGGAACAGTGGGACAACACGTGGACCAGAGGGGGCTGGGGGGCACAGCGGGACAACACGGGGCAAAAGGGGGGTACAGAGATGTAACAAAGGGGACCAGAGGGGGGTGCGGTGGTACAACACAGTGGACCAAGAGGGGTTTGGGGGGAACAGCAGGACAACACGGGGACCTGAGGTGGGAAGGGGGTAGAGTGGGACAACACAAGGGTACAGAAGGAGTGTGGGAGCAAAGCAGGACAGCACGGGGGACCATAGGGGGTATGGGGGGCATTGCAGGACAACAATGGGGACCAGGGGGGCACAGCAGGACAATAGGGGGGACCAGAAGGGGGAGTGGGTACAGTGGGACAACACAGGGAATTAGAGCGGAGAGGGGGTACAGCAGGACAACACAGGGGACCAGAGGGGGGAGTGGGTACAGTGGGACAACACAGGGGACCAAAGGGGGGTGAGGGGCACAGCAGGACAACACAGGGGACCAGAGGGGGACTGGGGCACAGTGGGACAACAAGGGGGAACAGAGAGGAGAGGAGGGCACAACGGGACAGCACAGGGGACCAGAGGGGGATGGGGTAGAGTGGGACAACACGGGGACCAGAGGGGTAGGAAGGCACAGCAGGACAACACAGGGACCAGAGGGGGAAAGGGGCACAGCGGGACAACATGGGAGATCCGAGGGGGCGGGGGGACAGCAGGACAATATGAGGGACCAGAGGCGGGTGGGGGGACAGCGGGACAACAAGGGAGAACATAGGGGAGAGGGGGGCACAGCGGGACAGTACACAGGACCAGAGGGGGGAGGGGGCACAGTGGGACAACTTGGGGGACCAGTGGGGGAAGGGGGGTACAGCGGGACAACACAGGGACCAGAGGGGGGAGGGGGCACAGCGGGACAACATGGGGGACCAGAGGGGGTGGGGGGCCCAGCAGGACAATATGGGGTGCCAGAGGAGGTGGAGGAACAGTGGGACAACACAGGGACCAGAGGGGGCTGGGGGCACAGTGCTAGAAAGGTGGCTTCTTTGTACTCTGTAGCTAGGGTGGTGAATTGTTGTTTGTTGTTGCAGGAGGAGATGTTTTCCAATTACTTTCTCCATTTCTTTTAAAATGACTGCATTTCTTTTTTTATCCCGTAGGTCTTCAAGTTCTGTGGTGAACCAGTGATTGATATGGGTTTTAGGTTTAGCTTTGCAGTTGCCCATAGGTGCCACTTTATTGATTGTGTCTCCATAGTCTAGTTATAGGTGGCTACCAACGAGAACTATTAGGAAGAATTCTCCCCCCCGTGTTGTCTCGCTGTGCCCCTCACCCCCCTCTGGTCCCCAGTGTTGTCCCACTGAACCCCCTCCCCCCTCTGGTCCCCTCTGTTGTCCTGCTGTACCCCCTCCCCCTCTAATTCCCTGTTTTGTCCCACTGTCCTCCTGACCCCCCTCTGGTCCCCCCTGTTGTCCTGCTGTGCCCCCCTGGTCCCCATTGTTGTCCAGCTATGCCCCCATGCCCCCTCTGGTCCCCTGTGCTGTCCCGCTTTGCCCCCCACTCCCCTTCTGGTCCGCCGTGTTGTCCCACTCTACCCCCTTCCCCCCTCAGGTCCCCCTGTTGAACTGCCATGACCCCCAAACCCCCCTCTGGTCCACTGTGTTGCCCCTCTGCACCCCCCTCTGGTTCCTCTTGTTAAATCTCTGTACCCCCTCCCCCTTCTTGTCCCCTGTGTTGTCCCGCTGTGCCCCCCAGCCCCCTCTGCCCTCTGGTCAACGTGTTGTCCCAGTGTTCCCCCACCCCCCTCTGGCCCCCCCATATTGTACTGCTGTGCCCCTACCCCCTCTGGACCCCATGTTGGCCCGCTGTGCCCCTTTCCCCGCTCTGGTCTCTGTGTTGTCCTGCTGTACCCCTCTCCCCTCTCTGGTCCCCATGTTGTCCTGCTGTGCCCCCCCCCAGAGTCCCCTGTGCTGTCCCGCTGTGCCCCCCTCTCTCCTCTGTTCCCTCTTGTTGTCCCGCTGTGTGCCCCATCCCTCCTCTGGTCCCCCCTGTTGTCCCGCTGTGCCCCCAACACACCTCTGTCCCCTGTGTTGTCCCGCTTGCACCCCTCCCCCATCTGGTCCCCTGTTTTGTCCCACTGTTCCCCCCCTCTGGTCCTCTGTGTTGCCCTGCTGTGCCCCCCTCTTGTGTACTGTGTTGTCCCACTATGCCCCACTTGTCCCCTTTGATGTCTTGCTGTGCCCTCTTCCCCCTTATGGCCCCCTGTGTTGTTCCACTGTGCCCCCCCTCTGGTCCCCTGTTTGTCCTGCTCTGCCCCCACCCCTTCTTTCTTCCCCCGTGATGTCTCGTTGTGCCTCCCCATGACCCCCATGATGTCTTTCTCTGCCCCCCACCCTCTGGTCCACTGTGATGCCTCGCTGTGCTTCCCCAAACCCCTCTGGTCCCCCTTTGTTGTCTCACTGTGCCCCCATGATCCCCTGATGCCTCACTGTGCCTTCCCCCACCCTCTGGTCCTCCATGATGCCTTGCTGTGCCCCCCTCTGCTCCCCTGTGATGTCTTGCTGTGCCCCCCTCACATTGCAGTAGTTGCCCTGATTCACTATGGTTTGACCATCACCGACCTGCTGCCAACGCTTGGATTTGACTTTATTTAATTATTTATTTATTTATTACATTTATATAGCGCGCCTAACCCTCAGGCATCTGGGCACCTGAACTTAAGAATATGGATACATTTCAGAGACTTGGTTATGAAGTACGGTTACAGTTACAGGTATAGTATCGATACATGCTTGTATAGTTGCAATAGTCATATATGAATGTTCAATTCCATTTCAGTCATTTTAAAAGAACATATGTAAAATATGGTATCCCAGTTTCTTGCTGTGCTGTGTAAGTGTTGTCTGTGGTCAGGGGACAACGGGGGAGACCAAGTGCTCATTAGTGGAGCACGGTAGATTCTTAATATCCTGGTTGAAGAGCCATGTTTTTAGTTTTTTGCGAAAGGACCATAGTGACGGGTCTGTCTTTAGTTCTGCGTACTTGGCATTCCAGTAGGTGTCTGCGATAACAGGGAAGCTAGAGCCTCCTGCTTTTTGTCTTTTGTATCTTCGTGTGGTCTGTTGCCCCAAGTAGGCTGACTGGGTTGGTCTGGCTGATCGAGTTTTGGAGATTAGGTTTGAAAGATAGCATTGAGCGGTGTTAGACATTTGTGAGTGAGAGATAGTATTTTGAATTTAATATTATTTTTTACTGGCAGCCAGTGAATGTTTCTTCTGGTAGTGGTTATGTGGTCTGAGTTCAGGATTTTTGACAATCTGGAGCTTCTTAATTTTTTTTGTTGAGGAGCCTGCGAAGATGGCATTGCAATAGTCGATCATGGAGAGGATCAATGCTCTAGCCAATGTGACGCGTTTCTCCACAGTGAGGTAAGGTCTGCATGCAGTGATGAGCCTGGCAGTGTATGTTGAGGACGATGTGATGGCAATAACTTGTCGGGAGAGGGTGAGTGATGAGTTTAGGTACAGAAGCCCTAGTGTCTTGACTTCTATGGCTACCGTAATACTGTTCCCATCAATGTCGAAGGTTTTGTAGGAAGGTGGGAGGTTCTTGAGTCTTGCTGGGCTGCCTATGATCAGGATCTCTGTTTTATCATCATTTAGACAGAGTTTGTGTTGAGCCATCCAGGCTTAAATAGCGAGGAAGATAGAGTTGAGGGATTTGTAGTCTGTGTCATAGTCACCAGTGATTGAGAATAGTATTTGGGTGTCGTCAGAATAATTCATATACGTGACACCCAATTTGTCTACTCTATCAAACAGAGGTTTTGTGAATGTGTTGCACAGCGCAGGAGGGACGCACAATCCTTGAGGGACTCCACAGGTGTCAGGAGTAGGGTGTGCAGCCACCGTGGATGAGAAGACTCTCATGGATCGGTTAGAAAGGAACGATTCAATCCAATTTATGGTGTTGTTAGAAAAATGGGCATTACTAGCTAGGTGGGGGCATAGGATATTGTGATTCACTAAATCAAATGCCGCTGAGAGGTCCAGTAGGAGAAGGACGGCGGGGTCTCCTCTGTCCCTTATTTGATACATTTGGATTTTGAAATCTAACAGGGCCGTTTCCATGCCATGGCCTGGGCAGAAACCTGATTAGCGGAGGCCCAGAAGGTTGTTTGTTTCGAGGAAGTTTTGGATGTGTACATAGGCTACCCTGTATAGTATGTTTAGTATGAATGGCACCGCAGTGATAGGCCTGTACTTAGTTGGCACATTGGGGTCTAAAGTTGGATTTATCATGAAGGGAGTACCCAGGCATCCTTCAGGTTTTCCGGTACTTCATTGGAGGCAAAGTAATTATTCATTAGTGAGATGATGAATGGCGCCAGGTTATCTGCGCAGTCTTTGATTAGTGTGGTTGGACAAATGTCCCCTTGACATCTCAAGGGTTTTAGGCCTTTTATAGTTTTGATGATGATAGGTGTGAATTCAAACCTAAGGAATGGTTTTGGTGGGTTATATTCCGCAGTGGGTTGAACAGGTGGGGCAGGTTTCCATTTTTTTTTATTAATCTTAAATTGGAGGGATGAGATTTTGTCCATAAGTGCATTTTGGATACTTTCACACCAAGCTTGGTCCTTGATGCAGAGGTCTAGGGTCTGTGGAGGTGATTCTAGTTCCTGCAGGGCTGAAAAGAGCTCTTTAGTACTAGAGTTGGCATTCTCAATATGCGTGTTATGTGTGTTACACTTTGCTATAAAGGTGGCTTCTTTGTACTATGTAGCTAGGGTGGTGAATTGTTGTTTGTTGTTGCAGGAAGGAGTTTTTTTTTACCAATTACTTTCTGCATTTCTTTTTTTATTCTGTAGGTCTTTAAGTTTTGGGGTGAACCAGTGATTGATATGGGTTTCAGGTTTAGCTTTGCAGTTGCCCAGAGGTTCCACTTTATTGATCGTGCCTCCAGTCTAGTTATAGGTGGCTACCAAGGAGAATTGTTAGGAAGAATTCTCAGAAATCTGCTAATTCCTCTCCACCTTAGAGACCGCCAGCAACTTTGCTGGATTTCGAGGACTTTAATTTTTAACCTGGAGTGAGTGAGACCCTTTTCCTCACTCTCTCATGTATTTTAATGTGATTTTGAAGTCTGTGTTTCTTTTGGTTATGGAGTCTTGCAAACTGCATAGGCATCATCTTTTACATTGTGTCACATAGCACCTTCAGTGCAGTGGCACAGGGAAGCCCTTCAGATTTCCCAAAGGTTTAAATACCTCCTCTTGGATAAACTACTGTTTCCAAGAGCAGTAAAGTGAAATTGACTTTACTTACATTTGTAACTTTCTAGACCCAGCACAAACTATCCTACAATACGGTGCTGGAGGAGTTACTTAGTATCCCCCTTGTCTAGCTTCTCATGTAACATTTTTATGTTACCCTTTCCTCAATGAATGGCTGATGGCAGTGCTTTACTTTTAACTATGGTCTTCTTATTTTGCCATTTCTTTGTGGAAAGGTCCTTCTTGAGATTTCCTCAGCGCACCATTCCAGGTTTGGTCCCTTTGTTCATTTTGTCTTTGGCGGGATTCATGAGTGAAGCCCGCTTCTGGCTCCAGGGTGTCTGGTGGGGGCAGGAATGCACTCTTAGGTGATTGGCCGGCTGGCTGTCCGGCAAGGACAGCCACCCTGCTGGGTTACTGACAGCTAGGCGGGAATGAATGGGAGTAACCTGCATAAAAGGCAAGGCTTTTTGGATTGGAAAGCAGAGTCAACCACTGGATGAAGGAATCCGAAGAAGAACTGGAAGAGGACGCCTGCTGCAACTCCTGGACCATTGGTTTGCCCAGTGAAGCCCTGCTGCTGTGCTGAAACTCCAAATTCGTATCGATAGAGAAGCTCCTGCAAGGACGACTTCTGCCTTTGAGTTGGTGGGACCAAACAACTCCAGAGTTAGCCACCTGGACATCTTCTCAGAGCTGGTTGAATTTCCACTGCAGTCGCTGCTGGAACCGATAACCAGGGAGAGGAACACCAGATTGTGTGTGTTGCTTTTAAGCTGGCCAAGAGCTCCAGGAAGATCCTCCGGACTCCCAGGAAGCAGGACTGACCGAGCCTGAGCCACCTCAAAAGATTGCTAGACCAAAGATGCAAGGAAAGCCCATCTCGAGGCCTGGAACCACAGTGCTGCTATTTAAAGTAGACGCGAGGAGCTGAAACACTGAAGTGCCACTTGTTTGAAGATTGCCGGTTGTGGTCGTTGACCGTCCCATTGCAGTGCAGGAGTTCCCAGAAGTCCTCCATCTTGTCCCCATGAATGAGGCCCAAGAACACCAGGATCTGCAGAGCAGCACAGGAACAGAAGCCACCTGCTGACCTTTCTACAACTTAAAGGTACTGTACAGGTCTAAGAGAACTTACCTCTTGTTGTGTAACCTCACTTGTCCTCATTGGAGACTTGTCTTGCTTGCATCTGTAGAGTTGCTATCAGCTTCTTTACCTCATGAGCCTAATCAACTTGTGGTCCTACTTTGATTTCTTATATTCTACGAAGACACTTTAAACATTGTGCAAGCCTTTCTACTTACCTGCAAGAAGTGCTTCAGCTCACCTTGATTTTTGCTAACTTAAAATTGGCTGGCCTGGCTCACTGAATGCCTCTTCTCTCTTCTGCTTATGTTTTTTGCCTTCCTTCCAGGAACGGGTTAGCTGACTATGCATTGGGGGGTTATTTTGAAAGTACTTACCTGCTTAAGAATAACTGTGTGAATACTTGTTTTATTCTGACCTCTCTTTTTTTTGGCACCCGTCTCAAGAATACTCTAAATGCAACAGTGATATATTAGTGTCCCCAGCACCCTAGCTATTGTTTGTGAGGGTGTAGACACTACCTACACCCTCACCCGAGGGTGTAGCTAGTGTCTGTGGGCCACAGGAACCCAACATTTGGTATACGTCTGTACTACACAGGTCGGTAGCATGTTGAGCAGCAAGGCTTATCTCAAGAGGGTCAATGTGAGCTGTAGATGAGTTACACAGAGATTCACAGTGACAAGTATCCAAATAAACTCTTACACACAAGGTGCACCCTTCTCCAAAATAGATAGCTATATCTCGAGTGAATTGCCAAGAAACCGGGTGTTTATGAATGAAATAGCAACCATCTTCTTATTTTCCTTGATGCAAAAGATAGCCGTGTCTATAGCCGAGGGTATCAGAAAATGAAACACAGTAAAAAAGCCATTGCAGATCAGAAAACATGCAAATGCCATCAGTCTAGAGGGTGGGGGGAGGCAAGTGACATTTCGAAGTTGGAGGGTGCCTAGGGTCTGAGTTTGGAACACAAAGCTTTTCTGTAACCTCAGCTATATCCGTGAATAGCTGACTTCTGAAAGCAAACTGTCACAGAACTATGTGTGTTGTGGGGGGAATGGGAGAGGAGGAGGCCATCTGGGGATTGGGGGGAGCTGGCACAGATGAGGGCCTGGGGTCAAACAGGCTTTTTATTCTGCCATTTTACACAGCTATACAACTACACATCTACGCGTCTTACTGTACTCCATACACTGGAAGTAGGCATCCAGGACTCCCACCCATGCAATAACCGGGACCAACCCTGATTAGCTTCAAAGTGGGGAAGGTGCCAGCCCCCTCAGGCCATGTTTCCTAATAAATGAGCACAAGTTACAAGACTACTTGACCACTTAGAGCAACATGGCCTGAGTTGGCAGGCCTGTTCCTTGATTTGAAGCTAAACAGCACCGGCCCTGGTTACTGCAGGGATGGGAAACCTGGATGCATGGTTTAGTATGGACTACAGACGGCTGCTATTATAATAATAACTGAGGGTACTTGTAGTTCAAAGCTGCAGTTATGGAAAAAAGTGGAATATATTACATGGCCACAGTAGTGGCCATGTAGTCATGGTTAAGTTGGTGTTTCCATAGGAAGAGCACTTTTTGGGTGGCTTATAACTTCGCTCTCCCTGGACAAATCCTCACCAATCTTTGCAAAAAAAGTATTTGGGTCACTCTGAATTGTTTTGCAAAGTTTGTTGAGGATTCGTCCAGGGGGGGCAAAGTTATAGGGGGGGTCCCAAAACTTTTTTATCCCCATAGACTGAATGGGAAAAACATGTTGTTCGCGTCTACAGCCCAAACCACTGGACGGATTTTCACCAAATTTGGACCAGGAGCAGCGGATTGGTCCTGAAAGCGTGCTTTTGCAAATTTGGTGAAAATCCGGCCAGTAGTTTTTTTTTAAAATGACCAAAAAGTAGCTAAAAAAAAATTAGTGATATCTGTGTTCGGTCCGCGGACACACTTCCCTGTTCGCTCCGCGGACAGTGTCCTGATTGGCCAATTGGCTTGCGTGATGTCTGCAGACAGGCAACGTGTTCGCTGATTGGACGGCGTGAAGCGCATCAGATTTTCGGTAGCGCCCGCCATCTTGGATTCGCGGTTGTCTGTGGACAGCGCGGTGAAACTGTTGGTGTGTAGGAGTGTTTGGGGAGGGTGGGAGTGTATGAGATAGGATGAAAGTTGTGTTTTTTATGTGTTAGACGTTCTTTTTGTGTTCGATTTGTCTGCGGACATCACAGCTGTTCTGAAATGTTCTAAATAAACTGAATGGGGGGTGTTCTGAGGACTCAATATGTGTCGGTTTTGTTCGCTGGCAAGTTGAATGAGTTCTAAGAACACTCGCGGTGTCCTGAAATGTTCGCAAATAAACAAGATGGTGGTGTTCTGAAGACGCTTCTAAGAACACTTGCGGTGTCCGGGGAATGTTCGTAGGGGGTGTCCTGAGGACACTGTCCGTATTGTTCGTTGTCAAGTTGAATGTGTTCTAAGAACACTCGCCGTGTCCTCAAATGTTCGCAAATACACAAAATAGGGGTGTTCTGAAGACATTGTCGAACACTCGCTGTGTCCTGAAATGTTCGCAAATATGAATGGTGGGTTGTGGCTGGCAAGTTGAATGTGTTCTAAGAACACTTGCGGTGTTCTGAAATGTTTGCAAATAAACAAAATGGGGGTGTCCTGAGGACACTGTCCGTATTGTTCTCTGTCAAGTTGAATGTGTTCTAAGAACACTCGCAGTGTCCTGAAATGTTCGCAAATAAACAAGATGGTGGTGTTCAAGACGCTTCTAAGAACACTTGCGGTGTCCGGGGAATGTTCGTAGGGGGTGTCCTGAGGACGCTGTCCATATTGTTCTCTGTCAAGTTGAATGTGTTCTAAGAACACTCGCTGTGTCCTGAAATGTTCGCAAATACACAAAATGGGGGTGTTCTGAAGACGTTGTCGAACACTCGCTGTGTCCTGCAATGTTCTCAAATGTGAATGGGGGTTGTGGCTGGCAAGTTGAATGTGTTCTAAGAACACTTGCGGTGTCCTGAAATGTTCGCAAATAAACAAAATGGGGGTGTTCTGAAGACACTTCTAAGAACACTCGCGGTGTCCGGGGAATCTTCGTAGGGGGTGTCCTGAGGACGCTCTCCGTATTTTTCTCTGTCAAGTTGAATGTGTTCTAAGAACACTCGCGGTGTCTTAAAATGTTCGCAAATACACAAAATGGGGGTGTTCTGAAGACGTTGTCGAACACTCACTGTGTCCTGAAATG
This sequence comes from Ambystoma mexicanum, assembly GCF_040938575.1. Lineage (NCBI taxonomy): Eukaryota > Metazoa > Chordata > Amphibia > Caudata > Ambystomatidae > Ambystoma > Ambystoma mexicanum. Next base: position 1,337,832,016 of record NC_090932.1, read on the forward strand.
TTTGCAAATATGAATGGGGGTTGTGGCTGGCAAGTTGAATGTGTTCTAAGAACACTTGCGGTGTCCTGAAATGTTTGAAAATAAACAAAATGGGGGTGTCCTGAGGACGCTGTCTGTATTGTTCTCTGTCAAGTTGAATGTGTTCTAAGAACACTCGCGGTGTCCTGAAATGTTCGCAAATAAACAAGATGGTCGTGTTCTGAAGACGCTTCTAAGAACACTTGCGGTGTCCGGGGAATGTTCGTAGGGGGTGTCCTGAGGACGCTGTCCGTATTGTTCTCTGTCAAGTTGAATGTGTTCTAAGAACACTCGCCGTGTCCTGAAATGTTCGCAAATACACAAAATGGGGGTGTTCTGAAGACGTTATTGAACACTCGCTGTGTCCTGAAATGTTCACAAATATGAATGGGGGTTGTGGCTGGCAAGTTGAATGTGGTCTAAGAACACTCGCGGTGTCCTGAAATGTTCGCAAATAAACAAAATGGGGGTGTTCTGAAGACGTTTCTAAGAACACTTGCGGTGTCCAGGGAATGTTCGTAGGGGATGTCCTGAGGACGCTGTCCGTATTGTTCTCTGTCAAGCTGAATGTGTTCTAAGAACCCTCGCGGTGTCCTGAAATGTTTGCAAATACACAAAATGGGGGTGTTCTGAAGAAGTTGTCGAACACTCGCTGTGTCCTGAAATGTTCGCAAATATGAATGGGGGTTGTGGCTGGCAAGTTGAATGTGTTCTAAGAACTCTTGCAGTGTCCTGAAATGTTCGCAAATAAACAAAATGGGGGTGTTCTGAGGACACTGTCCGTATTGTTCGTTGTCAAGTTGAAAGTGTTCTAAGAACTATCGCGTTGTTCTGAAATGTTCGTAGGGGGTGTCCTGAAAACGCTGTCCGTATTGTTCGCTGGCAAGTTGAAAGTGTTCTAAGAACACTCATAATGTCCGTGGACATTAAAAGTTTCCATAGACCATAGTTGAAATGTTTGACTCTATGGATGTGATATGCTGCTGTGGTTGTTGCCAGGGCATAGAGTCTTGGGTGCATGGCCTTTTGGCCATGCACCCAAGACTTTATGCCCTGGCAACAACTACCGCAGCATATCACATTCATATTTGCTTATAACTTTGGGTGAAAAACAAATGTATAAGGAACAAAGGTATTATATACTATGGATGTGATATGCTGCTATGGTTCTCCTTATTATTGTATACTTACTGTTTGGTCTAGTAACCGGAGTACATGTATTTCTTGTTAATTTCTGTGATAAAAGAAAATAGCATGTTAGTATTAGTGTTTTGTAATGACTTATTACATTGTATAATCAACATACTTTTTTTTTTTTTGGACCCTCATATTTAGTAGATTACAAATCAGTACTGTGCAATTTGCTCAGTTTCTGTATTTGTTGCTAAAATTATTGGGTCTGTGGGAGAAAAAAAAATCCATGTTGGATTAAAAAAAAACCTTTTTCTGTTATGCTACAGTTTATTTGTTTGTTTTCAGTGTTCACTTGTTGTTTCTGGCTAATGCTTTATACTTTGGCTTGTTGCATTTTTTTGGAGCAGTAACTTATTATTTATTTGTTTGGATATTATAAAATTTTGGAGAATTTAGATACCAATTGGCGTATTCTAACTGTCTATTTTTTTTTATATATTTTAGTGGTATTGATTTATCTATTTGGATATTGTTAAATTTTGGGACAGTTAGATACCAATTGGCGTGTTTTAACTGTGTATTTATTGGTCTAATTTAGTGGTATTCATTTATCTGATTATTTGTTGTAGAATCTTTGAGCAGTTAGATAGCTTTTGGAGTATTCTAACAGTTTATATTTTTTTAACACAAGTTTACTTAGGGTTTAAATGCAGTTTAGTTATCAAATTTTGGTTTTAAGAACATCAAATAAGCATTTGTAAGATTTCCTGGTAATCTCTGCTTTAGAGTAATGGTACTATCATTTCATTCAAACCATCCACATTTCTTTTTTATATATGCAGTGTAGTGCCCTGAATTGGTTGTGGCTCCTGCGTGGTAGATTATACCTATTGTTGTGAAGGTTTTCTTACCAAGTGATATTTGACCATGTGTGAATCCAGGCAGCTTGCAGTTGTTTTTGGTACCATCTGCATTGTAATGTAGAAGCATTAGTATTATGTATTTACTTTGTGTTTGTATTACTAACGTGGAGCGATTATCTGAATTGCAGGTAGAGCATAATCTATCATGGTTTGCATTTTGTACAAGTCGCTGAAATGGAATGGATTCACAATTTGGTATTGATATATATATGAAGCGTTCATTGGGGATTTCTTCTCGTGTCACATTGTTGCAGAGAGTGCATGTATGTTTCCACATGTATGAAATCTGAAATATTTCATTTATAGGTATGTTTTTGTTTTCCAGTACTTGTAGTAAGTACATTAGAAATTCTTGTGGATCTTCCTGTGAGTTTATAGTGAATTTCACCATTCCAGCACAGAAGTACAATTGTTGTCTTATTCCATAAACACTATACGTGTCGTCAGGATTGTTTGCTGCATTTCTGTGAAGTACTAACATTTGCAAACACAATGGGTCTGTACTGTGTAAGTAAATGTTGTCAACAATTGGTGGTAATTGAAATAGAATATTCATTGCTACATAGCAACTTACACCAACTATATTTGAGAATTTCAATGGTCCAGGTAGTTCTGTGTCTAACTGCTTTTTTTGGAGTTTGTCTTCCTTCTTTAAAGAAGTACCTGGTTTACTTTCCCTAATTGATCCTTTTTTGCTTGTGGTACTTGATGAAGTATTAGTTTCTTTTACTCTCTTTGGAGGATTTGCAGTGACATCCTGTTGCATTTCTGTTTGATTTATTTTTCTTTTATAACGTTTTACTTGTAGTGGAACAGAATATGTGTTTAGGTGGGGGGTGTATAGTGAGCGAAGTCTATTGTATTCTAAAATGCAAGGAATATCAGCGTTTATTTTACTTGCATCAAAGTTGATTAGAAATAGACCGATTAGATCAATCATTGCTTTGTCTAGGGTAAAACCTTGTAATTTATGAATCGTGACTGCGTAAGCTAGAGTTAGAGAAAATTGTTATCTGTGTACATACATATCTTTGAAGAGAAGGAATCTAGCTGTTGAACGTCCTATCCTTTTTACTTCTGAAAGTTTGTCAAAGAGTATATTGACAAACTGAATTTTGTTGTCGCGTGGGTATGTTTGAAAGCCAACAACTGTACCCAGTGCTCCATTAACTAGTCCTTGGTCCACGTCAACGTTACGTTTAAGCATTACTCTGCAATTTAAGGATAATTTTAATATCTTTTCTAAGCCTGCTGTGTTTGAGATTGATTTTTATAAACTATTTAGTCTTGTTGTGGCTTGGTGACACATGGGTAGTGTCATACCATGTACATCTAGTTTGTCTGTGGCGCTAATTTCCATGATTGGTTGCATTTCTTTACTTAGCATGATTTCATTGAAATTGAAACAGCTTGCAAGAGTTGGCATTAAGGCCATACAATTGACATTTTTGTGGGCTAATTGTTCCATAACATCTATAGCACATGCATTATCGCCATAAAGTGTATTAATGTGCCGGGTTTTCAAAATTGCTTCTGCTTCTTTAGAAAGTATACCAACTCTGATACTTTTTAAAATGTTGGCATAAGTGAGATCTGCAGATTGCCGCATGTTTTCTGTTAATTCTCTGTATTGGAAAGGTTGACATTTCCAATGCTGCAGTTTTACGGCAGAGTTTGTGTCCTAATGTTTTAAAAATAGGCTCACCTTTTACTGGTGTTAATTGAAGAAGATCTCCAAAAACAATAATGTGTTTTCCTGCAAAGAGCTCTTCATAGTCTGTTTTTAGTACTTCTTGTAATCTGAGGTGAATCAAAGCTAACATCAGGTTGGAGACCATGCTCACTTCATCTATTAGTAGCATTTTCATTTGTTTCAATACTCTGCGTAATTCCATTGCAGCTTCTGCAGAAAGTTTGTAATAGTCTAATTTGTTCTGGTGTTCTACTGGTAATAGTAGTAATCGGTGTAATGTAACACCACCTATGTTGTAGGCAGCTAAACCTGTGGGGGCAGTGACAACAGCTGACAGTTTGTTGTTTGCCAATTGTTGAAGAAACTTACTAATGATTTTGATTAGGAATGTTTTGCCAGAACCAGCTTCACCACTGAAGTACAGTAGTATAGGTTTATAATTATGGCAGTAACATTCTTTATTTTCATGTTTTACACCATGTGCAATTTGTTTTGTTACTTCTTGAAAAATGCTACTTTGCTCATTGTTTAGTTTTGATCGTAGTATAGTTAAGTCTTCTTTATCTTCATACTGACACATGGTGTTTTCTACTTCTATCATAGCTAATTCTGCCTCATTTATTATTAGTGGTTCTCCCAGTGGTTCTTGGCTTCCTGTTACAGAAGGTTGACTACTGTCAGGAGTGTCCTTATCTAGTTGGGCTTAGAGTTCTTCTTTGTGTTGCTGTTCATTGTGCAACATTGTTTTGTACTGTGTAAAGTTTACATCCGTTATAGTGCTTTCATTTGCTTTGAAAGCATCCTCATATGAGTTATAGTTATCTAGTAATTGTTCTTCTTTTCACCATGGTTTGAAGAGTTGTAGCAGGGACATGTAATATACTTCTTTATGTTGAGGAGTCTTTAATGGCAATTTGATATGATTAATTAAATTTGGTTTAGTGAATTTAACTAAGCTGCCTTCACAGTTTGTCACTCTATATTTACCTTTTTTTTCATCAGGTTTCATATTATTTTTGTCTGTGTAGTTTTGGGCTATGTGGTGTAGACACATGTTTTCCAAAGTATTACTTCTGTTTGGGTAGTATGTGTCCAATAAATTGTTTTTTAAAATGTCTTGGCTGTTGGGATCATGTTTGGCTATTCTTTCTATATCTTCATATGATTTTAGAACTCTTTTTCTAGATTTAGCTGGACCAAGACTTAGCCATAATATATTTTCAGATTTACCATACAATGCAGTACCAGTTAAACGATCAGCTGCTTCATATGATCCACATTCTCTATGGGTGAGCATTTTTATGCCCAAGCTGTATAATTTCTGAGACACTGTTTTATCTGATGACAGGTCATTCCAGAGGTCTTGGAGCTCTGTCTTTTCTGCTTTAGTTAAGTATGCTGTGACATATCGTGCAACTGCAGTAGAATTGTCTGCAATGTACTGCACATCTATGTTTGCATTCCATAAGTGGGCAATGATTGCATTATAATCATTGATATATTTTTCTTCTTCTTTTCTTTTTATGTAATATGTATTTTTAGGTGACTTACCTTTAACACTATGTCTAACTGAAGACATGAGGTTCTTCACTTGACCTGTATTTGTAACTGGTCTAGGGAAACCAAATCGGCATTTGGTGTAGTATTTCCCTTTGTTTTTGTATTTGCGACGACAATATTTTCCACATTTGTGTCTTTGAAATTGTAAAATGTGTGCATGAACATACATCACTAATTGTGGCTTCTGATGGAATTTCACAAGTGACATATTTTTCAATAAACTGTAAAACAGTGGCATCACTGTCTTGACCAAATTTAGGAGCATCTTTAATCCATAAAAGCATGTGGATATGTGGTGCTCCTCTAGCTTGGTATTCTTTTCTCCAAAAGAAGTGTTGCACTTCTCCAAGGGGAGGAACAGTTTTATTACGAATAAAATGTAGCATAGCAATGAAGCAATGGTGAAAATATCTTGAAACATTAACAGGATCCAAAGAACAAAGTTCTCCAAGTGTTAGTATATCGATGTTTGTTTTGTTTTTATTTGATATGCGTAGGAACTCATGTAAATCTTCCCATGCATATTCTGGACAACCTAATGTAACAAACCAAGGGGGTGGGCCAAGGTTTCTGATCATACAACGTACATCTCCATGACGTCGAAACCAGTACTCTTTAGTACCACGCATATTTGCTAATAGATTTGTAATATTTGATTGTAAAACCTCATCCTTTTGTTGCACTTTTTCTAATAATTATGTAGCTGTCATATTTTGAAAGTGTGATCCTGATTTTAATATGTGTGCAACTCGGTAACATAAATTTGCTAGTTTACTTTCAAAGAGTAGGTGGAATATGTATTCCACATTTTGTCTAAATCTGGGATCTTCAGAATACATCCGTAATGAGCGGTATTCTGAAGCTGATATTTGAATAGGTCTATCATCATACCTTCCTCCTTTGACAGTAGGAAAGAGTAGAGGAAAAGCACGTGCTTCTATACTTTTTTCCCATATACTGATTGGCGATCCTTTTGTTTGACGCATTTGGTAAGTTTCCAGTACATCTTGTACGGTGTCATTACAGTGCAAAGGATGAATTGTATAATGGTCTAAAGTATTTCATATTGTAGCAGGATCTAGTAGCTCAAATTGACCAGCTTCTTGTGTTTCTTGAATTATTTCAGTTGTATCTTTCAAGTTTTCTTCAATATTAATTTCTTTGTAATATTCATTATTCTCTTTAAGATATTGGAAGGCTTGTCTAACTTTATATAAATCTACCAGCTGTTGCCATATTTGTTTGTCTTTTGTAGGTACTCCATTTACTAAGATAATTATAGATTGCTACATTGGACGTTGCACTCCTAGAGTATGCACATTTTCTTTTAGATCTAATGGTAAATAAACTACTTTTCCACGAATGCCTTTTACCAATTCAGAGGGAGGTAATTTTGCTGTTTTTGGTTGAAGGCGTATTATTGCTTGAAATGGGTGTACTGTTTGAATTATGATGCTCTCATATAAATTAAGTTGTTGTAGGGGTTTTGGTACTGGGTATAATTCCAAATTATGTGTGATAGCACGTGAAGGAGTTTGGTTGTTGTCAAGTTTTTTAGTGCAGTAACTGCAAAGTATTAAGGGCTCAGTTATTTCGTATTTGTTTTCTGCTACAAGGAAGAGAGCTAATTCAAACCATTTAGAATCTTCATTGTCTTCTATTCTGTATGATAGGTCTAAAGTTTTTATGTTACTTTTATAAAAAGTTCTACGGCAACATACACATACATGATTTGGTACTTCAGCTGATGTACTTTTAGATTTTAGTATTTCTTTTTTGTATGTGTTTAGCAAAAGTTTGCCATGTGTAGAATTGATGCTTAATTGATTTAAAGCTATTTCATTCTGTAAATGGCTTTCACTTCCAAAACATTTTTTCTGGATATAGTGAATTTCTTCAAGTAGGTATTTTGCTGTACCATGTAGAAGGATGTTATTTAACTTTGCTAGTGCTAAAGCAGGACTTTTAGCATAGTACAGTTTATAGACTAGATTTCTTATAGTTGAATGATGTGTTGATATCCTTTTGATATCATGGAAAGTGGTTTTACAAGTAGGTCCTGTAATGCAGGCCAATGAATGTCCTTGTAGTCCTTTGTACTTGCGGACTGGACAGCTATCCATATTTTGCAGTAATTTAATTTTGATATTGTCTTTGCTTTTTACATATTTATTGAGGAATTGGCGTAAAGATTTGAAACATTGTTTAGGAATGTTACACATTGACGTGCATGGCCATTTGTACACTAGACGTTCTGATTCAGTTGAATGGAGGGGTAATTCTAAGTTTTCGGGGCATATTTTTGTAAGGAGTACTTCTTGTTCCATTATGGTATTATTCACTTTTTCATAACCTCGACCACTGCTATGTATGGCAATTGTATTTGTTTGCTTTTGTTTGTACGCTTCTTCATTAAAATATGGTTCTGTGCTCGTAGTGTGATTCCATTCTTAGGAAGTTCTTTCTGTTGACATTTCGCTTATTGAGAAGTCTTTTTTGTAATTTAGTTATTAGTTTTGTTAGTGGTTTCATTTTGTTTAACAGTAAAATAAATAACTTTCTTTTGAGAAGAATTGCACTGTCCATCAACGCTTCTAAGATTAATTTCCTACGATAGGTTTTAAGCATTGAACCTGATTTCGCTCCTGTTTTTATAAGATTTTGAAGGACTTTGTGAAGGTACATTTTGGCTAAAATACTTTTCTTGGTATGCTTACTTTGCACAATATTAAAATTTGAAGAAGTAGTTTTATCTGTAGTGATAGCTGATTTTCTGTTAATTGTTTTTTGGTTTGTTTTACATTTTGATAGAGGAGGCAACGTTTTTGTACTTGAAACTTCTTGTGTTTCACTAAATTACAGTATTAGCTGTTTTGTTTCAACTTTTTTTACAAATTCTGCTAGAGATGGATGATTGTGTTGGACACTTTTATTTTAATTTGCTCTACTTTTGCGTTGCTTTATACAGACTTGACTTTTGGTAGGCATTCTTTAGGGTCTGTTGAAAAAAATATAGAAGGTATGGGTTGGGGTGTTCTGGAATGTATGTGTGCTGTGTGCATGAGTGTTTGAGTAAGATGATAAAGATGTATGTAATGGTGTGTGATTGTGCATTGGGAACTACAACTAGTAGGGATAGGTATTCTTGAATTTATGTGTTACTAAACTGGGGTTCAGATGACAAAAAAAAAGTAAGCTAGTGGTGTGGAAAAGTACAAATAGTAAATCTAATGTATACAATTAAAACAGTTGTTTGTTCTATAATATGAAAATTGTAGCGGGGCAGGAATTTGTGGGCCATTCTGGCTGTAAATCGCTGTTTAAGACATTGAGATTTTTGGACAAAATGGTACACAATCTCTATCTTTAGGCACAGAAATAGCTTGTATTAACGTTATAGTATGTTTGAGTAATAATACAAATATTATGGTGATATTCTACTTACTTTTTTTCTTAAATTAACAGGTAACTTCTTAGTTCTTCTTTGTTCTTCGAATTCGGCTGCTTCTTTTCAGGAGACTAGTCTTCACTGCAATTGTAAAAGCTTCAAATTAGTAACTTTGTTTGTATATACCGCTGTTTTTTAATTTAGATATTGATTTTTTTTAATTGAAATCCTCAGTGCCTTCTTTAAAACCAATAAACTATTTTATTTACATAAGATACATTGCATCAGTTTAGTACATATGATATGTTCTTAATGAACAAATTGTATTGAATAACTAACTGTAGCAAAAAAATATCTTTACTATGTCTTGTGAAATTTATAATATACCAGTGAATACCGCTATTTCTGTAACTAAGCTGTTTTAGGTAATAGCGCCTCAATGGCATGTCTAAATTAAAGTAATTAAGTAAATAAATAAATAAAAACAAAAAAATATGACATTGTATAAGTATTTTTTTAAAGATTTAAACATAGATTGTGCTTGCATGCAATTTTGTTTGAATATATGTAGTCTATATATTTCATTTAAAAAATGTTAGTTTCACATGATTTGAGTGTGTGTGTATAAAGAAAGTAAATAGTATAAAGGTTTAGAAGTGATAGTTGATTTTAGGAGATTGAAAAAAATACAGTAAATTCATTTTACAGATTACACAAGCTAAGATTCTGTTTGAAAATGCGTTCATCTACTGTACAGAAAATATGCATACCTGAAGTTTGTGTTCATGCATATGGATATGCATGGAGCTGCAAGTAGAAAGCTTGGAGACTTGTACAGTATTTCTGGTAGATGGTGCTTGCCAATGATATGACATTTGTACTCAGAGAGATTCACAGTACATTTGCAGTGTTGATCTATGATGATGCAGTTAGATGTAGAGGTTTTGAATGTGATTGGTGCATGGTCATGTGATTTCTTAGCTACATCCAATGGCAATGAGGGAATGGCAGAGAGAGTGAAGTGGAAATGGTAGAAGGGCTGTTCATGTGACGATATGTCCGCGGATATGGCGGTAGTTCGCAGACATCAGGGGTTACATCCGGGGATTTTTGGGTTCAGAAGTCATGCAAATGAGAATGAGTACTAAAAGGGATTGGTCAGGAAAGTTTAGTGGGTGTGTTGTGCCAGAAGAGAGTTTCTCATATACTGTTTTTGCTGAAAGAACAACAGATAGCTATGTCTGTGTGTTTTAGGAAAAAGATTGTATGGATTTTGGGAGATTCATGGATATATTGGTTGAAGGTGCATGCAGAAAGCTGTGGAGTAGCTGTAGATCTTGGATTCCCACATGTGGAAGTACACTGGCATGGAGTACGTGGAATGAAGTGGTTGGACTTGCTACCTCTCCGTGCTACTTTGGAGACAGAGCAACATCCAGACATAATTGTAATTCATTGTGGAGGGAACAGTTTAGGACATGTGACTGGAATTTATTTGCAATTTGCTGTGAAAGAAGGATTTGGGAAGGTTATGGACATGTTTCCTAATTCTCAAGTGATATTTTCACGGATTGCGCAGAGACAAATTTGGCATGTCTTCTTTTCACAATGAAAATATTCTGTTTCATAGTACAAACATTTTTCGCAAAGATGGAGTCCATCTTACTTATGGTGGCAATCAGATTTTTCTGAGAAATGTACAAAATGCATTGCAACCTTTTTTGGAATTACAACATCCATTTTGAAGTAGGTGTTAAGCATTTATAATTTTTGACTTCCAAACACCTCTCAAAGGCTCTTTTCAGAGCCACCACTTCCTCCCAGAGAAAATTGCAATGTTTGTGATAGGGTGGCAACCCAATTTTTTAAATGTTCGCGAACTGTCCGCGGACTTTTAAAAAATACAAAGGGCCCTGCTTCATTTATTTTCACTTCTATTTTTTAACTGTGAAAGGCGGCTCTGAAAAGAGCCTTATTTTTTTTTTAATTTTTGATATTGTGTATTTTGTTTTGGTTTTTTATACACAACACACTAGGAGAGGAGGGGAAAGGAAGGTAAAGGGGGGACACCAACCACAGGGATAAGAAAGGGCTAGCTGAGAGAAGAAGATGTAGAGTGAGTTTTATTTGGGTAGTGAGCAGATCTTCTCGTGCTCTGAGACGATAGTATCAAAAGCACTACGAAGTCGCTCCCCCCTGCAGAGTACTGTGTCACAGTACATACATATAACTGTGACCCTCGAAAGGTAAGGGTCATCAGCATTCTGTATGGCCTGTGAGGCAGCTTGAGGAAGACGCTATCCCACAGAGGTGGTCCTTGTGGTGACAGGATCAGAAACAGAGGATGAAGTAGAGGAAATCAACCTGCTACATTCTTTGCAAGGTACAACCCTGCAAATAGCCCCAGAGTGAAATGACCTCAGGTGTCGCTTCATAGTAGTGGTCCCAAAGCTGTACTTACCATGCTTCCCGCGACTGAGTATCATTTTGCACTCATTGCAGGTAACACGGTTCGCACGAGCCTTAGGAACATTCCTATGAATGGTAAATAACCGCCACACCCAAGACTCATGCCTAGTGCAGGTAGTAGGGTTTTCCTCTACCTCATTCTCATCATCATCCTCTTCCTCCTCTGCATCCTCACTCCTGTTCCCCTCTTCAGGCCCTTGGGAAGGTGGCGGTGGTGGAGGGGGTGGGGGTGGTGCTGAAGCAGGTGCAGCACCAAATGGCAGTTCAGCAGCCAGGGATGCCATCTCGATGATGGTGTAATCTGCAGGTGGCAGCAAAAATCGCTGTGTTCTGAAGAATAGGCAGAAAAACAATGAGAATAAGCTCTAGGGCGTGGTCTTTTATAGGGGTGCTTGTGCGCGGTCTGCGGTTATGCGCTCTGTCCACGGACAGATCGAACGCAAAAAAAAGTTCAAAAAGTTTCAAAAGGTATGTAGAAGCTCAGGATTACTATGTGGGACTTGTGCCATGATGAGATTTTATTGAAAAATATTATGGATTAATTGAAAATGTACTTTTAATTTGTTCGGGTACACGAACATTGTCCGCATTCAGAACACCCGATCAGCGTGGGCGCGGTCATATGATCCGTTCGCGAACAAGTCAGCGAAGGAAGCGCATTTCCGCAGGACACCAAATGCACGGAGATTGGCAAGCGCATGCGCGTTGATGTTCTACGGACACTGTTCGGGTCATGAACTAATTAAAATTGCGTCACACGTCAAACGAACATTTCAGGACACTGCGTGTGTTCTTAGAACAATTTAAACTTGCTATCGAACAGTAAGGACAGATATAGTGTTCTTCAGGACACGTCCAATTTTGTTTATGTACGAACATTTCAGGACCCCAATTGTGTTCTTAGAATAGTTTCATCTTACTAGCGAACAGTACGAACAGGTATAGTGTTCTTCAGGACACCTCCATTTTTGTTTATTTACGAACATTTCAGAACACCTGTACTGTCCGCAGACACCTACCTTGTTTTTAAAAAAAAATAAACAAAACTATTTACAACACAATATAAAAATTAAACTTTGTTTATGACAGAGAAGGTGAGGCAGAAACAGAAACAAAAACAGGAGAATTAGGGGTTTCAATATGATTGTTATTAGGTGAAGAAGGGATGGAAGTCTCATCAAAACGTTTTGGGTTATGGAGAGGGTTTGGGGATAATTGATTGGGATATGGTGAGGAGGGACAAGTACATGTGGGGCAATGGTACGAGGTTTTTGGTTTAAAATGATCTTCCACAAAAGTTTTCAAATTATTAAAATTAGTCAACAATAAATCAATTTTTTATTCTCTACTGTGAAAAGTGTTATCCATAACAGTTTTTTTCTGAAGTATTTTCTATTTTGGTATGCTCTGTACAAAAAAAATATATATATGTTAAATGTATACAAAATAAAAATAATTAAATGGTTTATATTATAAAGTGTTTATCATTAGTTTCACTATCTTGTGACATTTCTTCATGTGGGAAATGCTCCTCTAGCCATTCCAGAGTACTAGACATTTCTGTGAGAGAAAAAAAAAGATAATATATTTTCTAATACAGAAAGTTTATAAATATATGAATAAAATTAAGTGCACTTACTATTTCAGGTAAGATATGTCCTATGTACTCAGTGGGTCTGTTCTTGTTCTCAGTTCTGTCGTTTTTGTGAGGTAATTATGTTGGAAGACAATTTATTTTCTTGTGGTATATTCCATTTTAGAACATAGTGTATTTAAATGAATGGTTAGTGTGTTGTATATATGGGTTACATTTCTTATGTATTAGTACAGATAATGTGTTTGTGTGCTTCTTTTTGAATTTGTTAAATGTTCCTATGTTATGATATAACAATCAAACATACCCCCAGAGTTTTTAGGTAGTGGTACTGCTCTTCGAACATGTCCGCGAACATTAAAAGAGTTCGCGGACATCAAGTACAGTAGAAGAGATTCAGTCAGTTCCATGTGATATGTATATAAAGTCAAAGTCATTATTGTTAAGTTGCACTACTAAAAACCCATGAAATTCAGTGAAAAAACTTTGTTAAATGGACGTTATGGTTAAGTTGCACTACTAAAAACCTAAGAAATTCAGTTAAAAAACTTTGTTAAAAGGACGTTATGGTTAAGTTGCGCTGCTAAAAACCAATGAAATACAGTGAAAAAACTTTGTTAAAGGGACGTTATGGTTAAGTTGCACTGCTAAAAACCTTTAAAATTCAGTGAAAAAACTTTGTTAAAGGGACATTATGGTTAAGTTGCGCTGATAAAAATCTATGAAATTCAGTGAAAAAACTTTGTCAAAGGGACGTTATGGTTCCAAGTAAAACCGAAAAACCCTTGAAATTCGCCAGTTATGGTAAGCTAAGCAACAATAACTTGCGCCACCACCGTGCACTGCTAAGACTAAGGGCCTCATTACACGGAAGGCGGTGGTCCAGGGTGCTATTAGCACCCTGGACCATGCCGGTAAATTACCGGCACCGCCTTGGCGGAAAGGGGATTTACCGCCCCATTCCAAGGTTGGTGGGGCGGTAAATCCCCCTTCCGCCATTGCCCTTCCCCATTCCCATTTCTGCCCCATAGGGCTCTATGGGAATGGGGAAGGCGCTAATTACGGCACCGCAATTTTGCGGTGCCGTAATTAGCTCCAAGGTCCCTTAGCGGGTTGGTTTTTAACGCCTGCAAAAAGCAGACGTTAAAACACCAACCCGCTAAGGGACCTCGTAGTAAGGCGGTAATGGTTAACGGCCACCATTACCATTAACGGTGGCCGTTAACCATTACCGCCTTCCGTGTAATGAGGCCCTAACACCCAAGACATCAAAGATGACATCACAAATGTCATTGATGTCATCACTGATGACATCACATGTTTATGTATTTTTCATGAAATATGTGTACAAGGGATTCTTATTATAATGTTGCGAAACAAGTGTCAAGGATCATTGCAATAAATATCATACCCTAATTAGTGCATTGAATGATGCATTGATATAAATAGCATTCTATGATGGGGTTCTATCTAGTATACTAAGCTACTCATACAGAAACATAACATTGTGTGCAGTGTACAAGATGAAGGTATAATATTCGTAATGTTAATATGTTGAATAATGAAATAATTGTTTTCTTAATGGATTTTTGTGTACTGTGAAATATGTAATAAGTAGCTAATAAAACACATGAATTACATAATTGCATTACTATAGACAAAACACAAAGACACAAGAACACATACCAATATGGGTATATACAGGAAAAGTGAAGTTAGCAAAAAAGCACAAGTAGTAGCAGAAACAATTCATAATATAACTGATCATTTTCACGCAAATAAATGATTGCTCTGTTTCAAAGCTGCTGTTTACCCTAGGTATATGTATCATTTGATGTGATTGGACCCTAAGGAAAGTAGTGTGAGTACAATGTATACAAATATGACCATATAGAGGGAAAGTACAGCCATAAAAAAAAACAACAGCACTATCAGAAAGTGCTCATAAGTCTATTGATTATCTTTATGCACAAAAAGGATTGCTGTCTTTCAAGCTTATATCTTCCCGTATGTATATGTTTCATATGATGTGACTGGACTCTAAGGGAATTACTGTAAGAACCTACTTGAAGGATACGTCTACAAATAAAATAACATTTTTAGTTTCTGACTGTTACTGAAGAAAACCATGTGGCCTAGATATGTCAGCAAAAGAAAAAAGAGTGAGCCAGACATGTGAAGTCATCAGTGATGTCATCAATGACATTTGTGATGTCATCTTTGATGTCCTGGGTGTTAGTCTTAGCAGTGCACGGTGGTGGCGCGAGTTATGGTTGCTTAGCTTACCATAACTGGCGAATTTCAAGGGTTTTTCGGTTTTACTTGGATATATATATATATATATATATATATATATATACACATATATTACATGGCCTGCGGTAGCAGGTATGTAGTTATGGTTAAGTTGCTAAACCCATAGGAAGAGCAATTTTTGGGCATCTTATAACTTCGCTCTCCCTGGATGAATCCTCACCAAACTTTATAAAGTATATGGCCCACTATGAATTTCTTTGCAAAGTTTGGTGAGGTTTGGTCCAGGGGGGTAAATTTATAGTGGTGGTCCCAAAATTTCATTTTTTCCCATAGACTGAATGGAGAAAACATTTCCGTCACGCCTACAGCCCAAACCGTTGGATGGATTTTCACCAAATTTCCAGCAGGAGCGATGGCTTGGCCCTGAAAGCGTGCTTTTGTAAATTTGGTGAAAATCCATCTAGTTTTTTTTTTTAAATCACCAAAAAGTGGGTCTAAAAAATTTGTGATATCTATGTCCACTACGCGGACACACTTCACTGTTCACTCCGCGGACAGGACACCGATTGGCTAATCGGCTTGCGTCATGTCCTCGATTGTTCAATGATTGGTTGGGGTAAAGCGTGAGTTGCGTCACATTGTTTTGATGCGCCCGCCATATTGGAGCGGACAGCGCAGCATGGAAGTGAGTATAAATCCAATTTTGGGGGGTGTGTTGGTGTGTAGGAGTGCTTGGAGAGGGTGGGGGAGTAAGAGATGGGTCAACTGCTGTATTTGTTTAGGTGGGAGAAGGCCTTAATGTGTTTGCGGTGTCCGCAGACATACTAAACACTGGGCGAACTACTGGCTATTTTACTTTCGTAGGATGTTGGTTTTGGGTCGTTAGTAGAGCATTGGGTGAAGCGGGTATGTATTGAGAAGTTTGTGCGTTGGTTGTAATTATTTTTTAGAATGTTAATTGACGTGGATAGGTTTTGAGGCGGATATATTATGTTTTTGGGTTGTGGTCATTTGGTAGGTGTTTGCTTCTATGGGTGTGATATGCTGTGGTGGTTGTGGCAAGGGCCTAGAGTCTTGGGCGCATGGCCGTAGGGCTGTATCCTTTGGCCTTCAACCCAAGACTCTAGGCCCTGGCCACAACCACCGCAGCATAACATACCCATGCTACCAAACATTTTGACTGTGGTATGTGGGCTGCTTAGGGGATATGTTTTCATAAATGTGTCTACTGATTGGCAGTAGTGTAATAGTGTTTTTAGGATAGTGAGTCAATGTTTGTTAGTTTGGTTGTTGGATTGTGTTCAGAATGTTGGTATTGAAGACTCTAGGCATGTTGGGTTGTATTTATTGGTGAGGTGTTCGTTTGCGTGGCTGCGTTATGTTGTATTGTTTGTGAGTCTAATTTTTATATACTTACTGTTTCCTTTGTTGAGGATGTATGTAGAGTTTTAGCCAGGCCATGCAGTCAAGATTGTAGGGTTTGGCAACAAGCACTGCATCATAAGATATCCATGGAAGCAAACATTTTTGATTGGTGTCTATCGTGAGGTGTTTTCTTGAATGGGTTTGTTATGCTGTGGTGTTTGTGAGTCCAATCATTATATACTTACTGTTAGGGGGTCATTCCGAGTATGGAGATAACCATGCCCCTATTAGCGGCATGGCTACCCGCATACTGGTTACCAGGTCCGGGTTCCTTGAATGAGGAATTACTGGGTGTTATGGAGAATTTCCCTTACCTAGTGAGTCCCTCAGCAGCTTTGCTGGATTTTTGGGGTTTATTTTTTCCACCTGGTAAGAGTGTGAACCTTTTTCCCACTCTTAAATGTGTTTTGCCATGTGTATTTCTACGTTTTGTGTGATCTTGGGCTCTGGAGCCACACCACTCCATGAGCCCAACTTCTTGTGTGTGTTACACAGCACCCTCAGTGCAGTGACACAGGGTTGTCTCTAAGACTTCCCACTGACTCCATTTTACTGGGGATGACTACTGTCCCCCAGAAACAGATAACATTGCCATTTACTTTATGTAGTCATTTAACCTACAGACCCAGTACACCCCATTTTACATGGAGTATTGGAAAGGGTTAACTCTAATCTCTTTTTGTCTGTACCTCCTGGAGCCTTGTTTCGCTCCCTTAACACTAAGGCTTGGCTGGTGGCAGTGGTATCTACCCTAACTTTTCTACCGCGATTACAGTATATAAACGTGATACTGTTTTAGGCTATTGTGTTAGCCTTGAACATAAAGCCGCTTGACCAAATATACTTTACTTAATTTATTTTGGCTCCGGTCGGGTTTAGTCACCATTTCTTTGTGTTAGCATCCTTCTTGTGTTTTACTTTGCCCGGCAAACCAGGTTTGCCTTCTTTGTTCGCCGTCTTTGGTGGGCTTCTGCGAATAAGCCCTCCTTTAGCATCTGGGTGTCTAGGTGGGCTGAATGTGAGGGAGGGGTTTAGTAACCCCCTGCACAGGGTCTCCTTGGAGACCCAAGTCACACTTTGTGTCCATTGGCAGAGGTGGTTGTCCGGGCTGGACAACCCGCCTGCTGTGTGATTGACAGCCAGGCTGTGTGAATGGGGGATTTTGGCATAAAAGGCATATCTCTTGGGCTGGAAGTCAGAGTCACCACTGGAACTACAAGAACCGAAGAGAAGCGGAGAAGAAGACAGCTGCTGCAACTCCCGAGTCCCGTTGAAGCCCTGCTGCAGTCCTGAGCTATCTACCCTTCAACGACAAAGAAGATCCAGTCAGCAGTCTTCTTCCCTTGTGCCTGGTGGGATCAACCAGCTCACCTTCTACAGCCAGAGAATCCTCTTCTGAGTCAAAATCGCTATACAAAGTTGTAGTGGTCCGGATAGCCATCAGAAGAGCCCTCTCCTGTTCAAAAGGAGCGCACCTTTTATTCACTGTTGCTTAGCTGCTGCTGGCCTCATCCCTGGGTAGTGCAGATCGCTCCAGACATCCTCCTTCTTGTCCCCACGACTGAAGCTTCAGGAACCGTAAGTCTGCAGGAACTACCAGGAACAACTGCTGTGGCACCAACTTTCTTCATTCGAATAAATTACTGTGCCCATTTGGTCATTCTCTCCATCTGACCTTGAGGAATCGGGGTGAACCCTTTTCCTTACCGAAGGCTTGTCCTTTCTTCCTTCCCTCTTATACCTTTTGCCTCCCTTTGACAAAGTACTCCTGGCAACGTTGATCTCAAACTGTTCATTTGACACTGTCGCAGGCCTATTGACTATATCTGTTTCTTAGAATACATTCTCTGATTCAAGTGCCTTGACAAAAGTATTGCCTAAGATTTTTATACCCTTTTCCTTGGTTTTTATTCAATGTGCTAAATGTGTTTTCACTATGGCTACAATTCTCCCCATGGGTACGCTTTTCTTTTTGTAAGACCGAACTGTCCTTACTGTCAAAAAGTGAGCGCAGTTTAACCAGTGGTAACGTCTTTTGTTTTACAACACCGGTCTGTCAAATCCTAATGTACTTACCTTGAATTGACCTGAACCAAAGGAATTGGTTGTGTGTGGTATATTTAGAGTGTGGTGTTGTTTAATAGAAGTGAAGTGTTTTGAGAACAGATGGTTTAAAAATAAATGTACTTACATTTTTTAACCAGAAACCTTGAGTCAGTGTTTGTTTGAGTCACAGTAATTGTAGTCCTTGGTGTAATCCCTATCACTGCTCATTTGCTCTTGAGATAAGTCTGGCTGCTCTGCTATTGCCACCACTTTAACGGTGTAGTACAGGCTTGTACCAAAGGTGAAATGGTACTACCACTTGTAGACTTACTTGTCTGTAGTGTTCCCTAAGGGTACTGCAGAGGATTCTGCCTAACACTGGGCCATTCTGACCTTGGAGGGCCCGGTAATTCCTCATTCGAGGAACCCAGACCCCGTACATACCCATTCCCATTTGAGCCCCCATAGGGCTCAATGGGAATTGGGAGGATGCTAACAACGGGCCTGTTAATAACGGGCCTGTTGTTAAGATCCTGGTCTGCTCGCCCGACCCGCTAAGGACGCCTGGTTGTACCAGGCGTCCTTAGCAGGTTCCTGTGAGCAGACCCGTAATGGGGCTGTAAGGGGTTGAGGGCTCCGGCACCTTTACCAGTGCCGTTAAACCCTTACTGCCAAGGTCGTAATGACCTCCTTAGACTTTTTGTGGTTGGATGCATTTTTTTCATGACATGGGTAATTGGAGCAGACATTCTTTTTCAATCTCTGTGATAAAAGAAAAGATCATATGTTAGTGTAGGTAGTTCACAATGAGTTATTGCATAGTAGACATTTCTGTATTTTGTGGACCCTCATAGTTAGTACTTTAGAAGTACAATAGTTCAAACCAGTGTACTGTGCAATTTGCTCAGTTCCTTTGTTTGTTTATTAAATCTTTGGATCTGTGGGAAAAAAATCCATGCAAAATAAAAAATAAAACTTTCTATGTTGTGGTACAATATATTTCTTTCATTGTTTTCAGTAGGAGGAATTGAATAGGTGAATGCTTTTTTATTTGAAAGTGGTGTTAGTATTGTTGCAATTAGATAGCAGTTGGTGTATTCTATTTGTTTATTTCTTTTTCCATTTTAGTGGTATTCATCTATCTGTTGGCTTGTTGCAGATTTTTGGGGCAGTTAGATACCTGTTGGCGTATTCTAACTGTTAATTTCTTGTTTCATGGTGTTCATCTTTCTGTTGGTTTGTTGCAGATTATTGGGGCAGTTAGGTACCTGTTGACGTATTCTAACTGCATATATCTTGTTTGATTTTAGTGGTATTCATTTATCGATTTTGCTTGTTGCAGAATCTTGCGGCAGTTAAATACATGTTGGCGTATTCTAACTGTTCATAGTTTTGAAGTTGAAGTTTTGTTTATGTTCATACACAGATTAGTTATGAAATTTTGCTTTTACGAATATTAAGTAAGCATTTACAGGATTTGCTGGTAATCTCTGTTTTAGAGTAATGGTAGTATCATTACATTTGAGCCATCCACAATTCTTTTTTATATATGCAGTGTAGTGACTTGCATTGGTTGTGGCTCCTGCGTGGTAGATTACACCTATTGTTGTCAAGGTTTCCTTACCAAGTGATACTTGACCATGTGTTAATCTAGTCAGCTTGCAGTTGTTTTTTGTACGATCTGCATTGCAACGTAAAAGCATTACTATTACGTATTTACTATGTTTCTGTATTTGTAAGGTGGAACGATTATCAGAATTGCAGGTAGTACATAATTTGCTATGGTTTGCATTTTGTACAATTGCTGAAATGGAATGGATTCACAGTTAGGTATGGATACATACACAAAGCATTCATTAGGAACTTCTTCTTGTGCGACATGGCTGCAAAGAGTGCATGTATGTTTCTACATGTATGAAATATGGAAGATTTCATTTATAGGTATGTTTTTGTTTTCTAGTACTTGTAGTAAGCATATTAGAAATGCTTGTGGATCTTCTTGTGTGTTTATAGTGAATTTGACCATTCCAGCACAGTAGTCCAATTCCTGCCTCATTCCAGAAAAACTGTCAGGATTGTTGGTTGCATTTCTGTGAAGGACTAACATTTGCAAACACAATTGGTCTGTCCCGTGTAAGTAAATGTTGTCAATAATTGGTGGCAATTGGAATATAATATTGATTGCTACATTTGTGTAGCAATTTACACCATTTGTATTTGAACATTTGAATGGACCTGACAGTTCTGTGTCCAAGTCATTTGTTTGGAGTGTGCGTTGTTTCTTTGAAGAGGTAGTTGAGTTAGTTTGAGCAGTAGATTTTTCTTTGCTTGTGGTCCTTGATGAAGTATTAGCTACTTTTACTTTCTGTGGAGGAATGGCTGTGAGATCCTGCATAGTTTGAGTCTGAAATAGTTTTCTTTTACAACGTTTTGCTTTTTGTGGTACAGGATAGGTTTTTAGATGGGGTGTAGAGTGAACACAGTCTATTGTATTCTAGAATGCAAGGAATATCAGCATTTACTTGACTTGCATCAAAGTTGATTAGAAATAGTCTGTCAAGTGTACGTAAGCGTGATAGTGCTACATAGCTCGTGACTCCTTTAAAGACCGAGCTACCAATATCTATCAATGCGTTGTCTAGGGTAAGACCTTGTGATTTGTAAATGGTGACTGCGTATGCTAGAGTTAGAGAAAATTGTTCTCTGCGTACATACATGTCTTTGAAAAGAAGGAAGCGAGCTGTTGAGCGTCCTATCCTTTTAACTTCTGATAGTTTGTCAAAGACAACTTTGACAAACTAAATGTTGCTGTCACGTGGGTATGTTTGAAAGCCAACAATTGTACCAAGTGCGCGGAATGGGGAACAACGCGCGAACATAAGGGCGTAACTGGGGATGTACTGCAGGGAAGCAGACGGAACGCCCACACGCACTCGAACCACATGTATTCATGGAATCAAATAGGGCGAAGCCACGCACAGCCAAAGACACGCACAAGCTGAAACACGTCCGCCACACGAAGGCAGGCGGTAGAGTCCCAGCGCATCACAAAAGTGGCAACATACAGCAATTTGGCCTGTGCGAGCGGGGCACGTGTATTGCGGGGGTGCGCGGGAAGCAACACACGCTATCGAGAGGGGTACGTGTATTTCGGGGGTGCGCGGGAAGTCACACACGCGATTGAGCGGGGTACGTGTACATCGGGGGTGCGCAGGAAGTTACACGCGATTGAGCGGGGTACGTGTATTTGGGGGGCGCGTGGGAAATTACACACGCGATTGAGCGGGGTACGTGTATTTCGGGGGTGTGTGGGAAGTTACACACGCGATTGAGCGGGGTACGTGTATTTCGGGGGTGCGCGGGAAGTTACACACGCGATTGAGCAGGGTACGTGTACTTTGGGGGTGCGCGGGAAGTTACACAGGCGATTGAGCGGGGAACGTGTATTTCGGGGGTGCGCGGGAATTTACACACGCGATTGAGCGGGGTACATGTATTTCGGGGGTGCGCGGGAATTTACACACGTGATTGAGCGGGGTACGTGTATTTCGGGGGTGCGCGGGAAGTTACACACGCGATTGAGCAGGGTACGTGTATTTCGGGGGTGCACGGGAAGTTACACACGCGATTGAGCGGGGTACGTGTATTTTGGGGGTGCGCGGGAAGTTACACACACGATTGAGCGGGGTACGTGTATTTCGGGGGTGCGCGGGAAGTTACACACGTGATTGAGCGGGGTACGTGTATTTCGGGGGTTTGCGGGAAGTTACACACGCGATCTCATCAGGGTACGTGTATTTCAGGGTGTGGGGGAAGTATCCCACGCAACATCAGCAGGGTACGTGTATTCCAGGGGTGCGCGGGAAGTTCCACACGCAATTCCATCAGGGTACGTGTATTACAGGGGTGCGCGGGAAGTTCCACACGCAATCTCATCAGGGTACGTGTATTAGAGGGGTGCGCGGGGAGCAGCACACATGAATTGCACGTGTGGGTCCTCCCAGGTGTTCCCTCTACACCCTCCACGGCCCCTGCAGGTGGCTCACACCACAGGGGCCTACCCAGCACATGTCCTGCAGGCACCCCATCCACCATGGCCATGCCCCCCAGCCAACCCACATGTCAACTTGCACTACTGCCCACCAACGCATGTCCCCCTGCACCCCCAGCCACCAGGGGCACCTGCCAGCAGGCCCCCACCCATGTCCAACTCATGTTCCCCACCACCCCCACCCCCCAGCCACCAGGGGCAGCCTCCACCAGGCCCCCACACATGTCTCCCACCCCCCCACCCCCCAGCAGTGCAGGGGCACCCACCACCAGGCCCCCACCCATGTCTCCCAGCACCCCCACCCCCCAGCCACCAGGGGCAGCCTCCACCAGGCCCCCACCCATGTCTCCCACCCCCCACCCCCCAGCAGTGCAGGGGCACCCACCACCAGGCCCCCACCCATGTCTCCCAGCACCCCCACCCCCCAGCCACCAGGGGCAGCCTCCACCAGGCCCCAACCCATGTCTCCCACCACCCCACCCCCCAGCAGTGCAGGGGCACCCACCATCAGGCCCCCACCCATGTCTACCAGCACCCCCACCCCCCAGCCACCAGGGGGACCCACCACCAGGCCCCCACCCATGTCTCCCAGCACCCCCACCCCCCAGCCACCAGGGGCAGCCTCCACCAGGCCCCCACCCATGTCTCCCACCACCCCCACCCCCCAGCAGTGCAAGAGCAGCCTCCACCAGGCCCCCACCCATGTCTCCCAGCACCCCCACCCACCAGCCACCAGGGGCACCCACCACCAGGCCCCCACCCATGTCTCCCAGCACCCCCACCCCCAGTCACCAGGGGCAGCCTCCACCAGGCCCCCACCCATGTCTCCCACCACCCCCACCCCCCAGCACTGTGGGGCACCTGCCAGCAGGCCCCCACCCATGTCCAACTCATGTTCCCCACCACCCCCAACCCCCAGCCACCAGGGGCAGCATCCACCAGGCCCCCACCCATATCTCCCACCCTCCCCACCCCCCAGCAGTGCAGGGGCACCCACCACCAGGCCCCCACCCATGTCTCCCAGCACCCCCACCCCCCAGCCACCAGGGGCAGCCTCCACCAGGCCCCCACCCATGTCTCCCGCCACCCCCACCCCCCAGCAGTGCAGGGGCAGCCTCCACCAGGCCCCCACCCATGTCTCCCACCACCCCCACCCCCCAGCAGTGCTGGGGCAGCCTCCACCAGGCCCCCACCCATGTCTCCCAGCACCCCCACCCCCCAGCCACCAGGGGCAGCCTCCACCAGGCCCCCACCCATGTCTCCCACCACCCCCACCCCCCAGCAGTGCAGGGGCAGCCTCTACCAGGCCCCCAACCATGTCTCCCAGCACCCCCACCCTCCAGCCACCAGGGGCAGCCTCCACCAGGCCCCCACCCATGTCTCCCTCCACCCCCACCCCCCAGCACTGTGGGACACCTGCCAGCAGGCCCCCACCCATGTCCAACTCATGTTCCCCACCACCCCCACCCCCCAGCACTGTGGGGCACCTGCCAGCAGCCCCCCCCCATGTGCAACTCATGTTCCCCAGCCAACATGTCATCACAATCTAGATCCCTGGTCCCTATGGTCAGCCTCCACATGCAAAACACCCACCCGAGTATTGCATCCACCCACTCATAATTTGCAATTACATCACAGAACACCAATTGCAAGTTCCGAAACAAACACATTTCCCTCACATACACCCAATGGGTGTCAGTGAATCTCAAAACACATATCATGAAATGCATGAAACCAATGAGATACCACACATTGAAGTTCACCAAAAAAAATATGTATTAAAGGAAACATAAATAGAATCAAAAATGAAGAAACAGAAATGTGAATGTACAAAAATTAAAAGAAGCATGTCCGTGAAAAAAAGCAAAACCAAAAATAAAATTCCAAAGTAATATTGTCCAAAGTCAATGTCCACAAAACAAAATCCAATGGGAAATGAAAAAGAAAGCCATTGCTCCATGGTTAAAATGTGAAAAAAAAATACAATGCAACAGTGAACTATATACATGGGAACAAGCCAGGGTCCATTATTCCAACAAAAGAAAGGAAACCTATCTAACTACACTAACTAATAAAATAAACTATATACAAAAATGTGGCCAATGTCCGAAAGGTCCAAATAAAATCAAAACAAAAATGAAACATAACACTACCTACATAACTATGTACAAGGGCAGCGGGCTAGTTTCACGGCTCACTTGGGGATGTCCCGGGCCAGGGCATCATCGAACTCCTCCTCAATTCCCGGAGGCGGTCCTCCTCCATGGCCCCGAGGGTCCGCAGGGCCGTCGACGTGTCCACCTCCAAACCCCTGCGGATTGCCTCGAGGCACTCGGCCCGCCTCAGGGCCCTCCGCATGGAGTTCTCCGCCCTGACCATTGTGAGCCGTGCCTCCTCCGCTCGCTGCCGCTCCGCATCTATGGCGTGGCCCAACCGCTGCCACACGGAAGACACTCTCTGTCCTGGGTCCTCCTGCCCTCCGGCCGATGCCTGCCCCTCTGATGTTGAAGGCCCCGAGCCTTCATGGCTCCCACCACATTGTTGCTGCTGCTGTGCCTCTGCCCGTGCACTGCCTCCTGCTGCCTGCACATCCTCCGCCGGCTGGGGTGCAGTCGTAGATGTGGCCACCCCTGCTGGACGTCCGACTCCCGACTGTGGCAGGGATGCCTCCTCCACCAGCCTGGCCGCACCGTCAGAGGCAGCTCCACAGGGCACCCAGGTGACTGATGGGTGGGAAGATGGCACGTAGGATGACTGGCGCATAGGGGGTCCAGTTGAGGAGGGGGTCGTAGCAAGCCCCATCAGACGGAGGAATCCGGCCTGGGTGACCTGTCCCAGCAGGCTGACGTGGTCAACTAGCCATTCGAGATGACGTGCAGTCTCCTCATGAAAAGACTGCAGGTCACCTCGCATGGCCCATTGACGCAACGCCACACCAGCCAGGACAGGCTCAACCCGGACCCGGATAGCCACGTCCGCAGGCAGAGGAAGGCCAGTTGACGTGAGCTCATCCCCTGCCTGAAAACGGGTCTGGACGTAGGCATCCCTGCTGGTGCAAGATGATGCAGGGACAGGATCAGGGACAGGATTGCACAGAGGCACCTCCACGGCGGCCTGTGCTGCCTCCTGTCCCTGGTCCTGCACTGCACCACTAGCACCAGTGGGATCCCCACCTCCAGACCCCGTCTCTGGTGCTTGCACAGCCTCCTCCTCCACCAAACCCCCCACCAACCTGGATGACTCTGTGCCATCTTCCCCTGTTGGGCCCTGTGGGGTCCCAGCTGCCCCTTCTGCTGCCGAGGAGTCCAACTCCAACCTCTGCCTCTTGGACCTCCCCCCGGCAGCTGCGGCCTGGGACGCGGCACCGGACTCCTCACTCCCCGACGAGATCACAACATGGGAGGGGAGCCGGGCCTTGCGTCTCCGGCTGGCGGTGGGATCCCCGCCGCTGTGCTCCACAGCACCTTCTCCGCCCTCTTCATCAGTTGACGCTGCAGACAGGGAGAAACAAAACACAGGCAGCAGGGCACTGTACAATGGACACATACACACATGACAGTTGTACATGAGTGGCATTGGCAAACCTCAGACATGTCATCACAATCCCCAACACACATGTCATTACAACTCGCACACATGAGCCATACCACAGCCATATCGCAACTGCCAGCACCATCCATAAACATACAACAGCATGAGCAGCCAAAGGTGAGCCAGACATCACATGCAACACAGGAAGTGCACCACACATGTACACACACCACCACACTTGCATGCATGTGTACACCTCTGCCAAGTGTCGCAGTGTTCTGACGGGCATCCATGTCACATCTGCCAATCAGGCTTCCACATACCGCTGTCACATGCATCCATGTTGCATCACTGTTGCACCCTTGTCAAATACACACACATGCACATGTACACAGTGCCGATACATGCAGCCAAAAACAAAATACATGCGTGACATCACGGACATGTCTACTTACATACACATTCATCCAAACATGTGTGCCCACACAACTGCATTTGGCATGCAAGCCTACACACACAAGCACCATCCATGTCTAACACATTCCAGCCCTCGCATGTGTTAGCCCCACGGCCCTGTACACCCCCACCCATACTCGACCCCATACAAACAGATGTGCAACCTGCACACTACTGAATAATCACCACACGCACTGCTCACAATCAGGATGCATGTACACTCACCGCTCGACTCCAGATGGGTCTGCCTCTCAAGGACCTGGACGTGGAGCGCTGGGGATATGCGTTCCAGGACCCTCACCTGTTCTTCCGACAAGTGGCCCCGCCGCCCCTTGGCATCCGCTGCCTTCAAGAGGCGCCGGGCCTTGTTCAGGGTCCTGGACCTGAAGTCCTCCCAGCGCTTCTTGACATGTTGTAAGTCGCTGACTGCCACCCCCTCCGCGTTGATGGCAGTCACGATGTCAGTCCAGATCCGAGTCCGTCCTTCCTTGTCGGCGCGGGAACTTCCGAAGAGGGCATCATACTGCCCCAGGACTTGCTCCACCAGGACACCAACTTCGGTGGCACTGAAGCTGGTGCCCCTCTGCCTCTCTGGCCGGGGGTTGTCAGTGGTCTCAGATGGTGTTTGCCCCGACATGACAACCCCAGAGGCAGGAGTGGGTGGGCAACTGGGTCCTGGGGCTGGGCTGTGGAGCGATGGAATCCCAGTCGGGAGTCTTCGGTTCCAGCAGGGGTGGTCACAGCAACAGCACCCCTGGCTGATGTGCAGGCAGCAAATGGCAGGGCACGTGGGCAGCAGGCAGTCAGGCAGCAGCAGATGGCAGGTGGGAGTGTGCTCGGGGCTCTGGGGGGCAGTAGTTTGGCCTTCTGGGCAGGAGCGTGGTCTTCTGTGTGCTTACGCGTGGCCAGCTTGATACGGAGTGATTTGGCACGTGAAAAATCTGCACGTCAGCGTGTAATTCGAGGAAAGGCCCTTAGCGCGTAAGCGCGCCTGCACGCATACGCATTTTCATTGGACAGAAGGCCCCTCAAGCGCAAGCGCCCCTGTGACGTGACATTTCAGCGCACGTGAAAAACTGCACGTCCTCATGTAATACGAGGAAATGGCCCATGCGCATAAGCGCGCGTGGAAAACTGCACGTCCGCGTGTAATACGAGGAAAGGCCCTTAGCGCGTATGCACGGCAGCACGCATATGCGATTTCATTGGACCAAAGGCCCTTAGCGCGTGAGCGCGTCTGTGACGTGACGCGCGCGGGTGTTTCCCTCATTGCACGTGATGACAGAACACACGTGGATTTCCACCAATTGCGTGTGAAAGTTCCCGGCACTCCGGAACACACGTACCCAGGCTAATCACGTGTGGAACTTCCCGCGCACCCCGAAACACACATACCCAGGCCAATCGCATGTATGCTCACGCCCCTCCGATCACACGCGATGACACTCGGACCTACAGTCTTACCACGTATCCGAATACGGGACATCCGTGCACGGCAAAAGACGTGCACAGGCGTCAATGCGTCCGCCCACACGAAGGCAGGCGGAGGCGTCCCCGCGCACAGCATAAAAGTGCGCGCAAACAACAAACCCGTATATACAACTACGATGAATGCCCCATTTGTCGCTGCACTGATCGTGGGACACCGCAGGAGGAGGAGAATAGCCAGGGCACGCATTTTCGCACCACGGACAAGCCTTTTTGGAATGCCTGATGACCAGGTCTACGGCAGGTATAGGTTTCCACCCCATATCATCCTAGACCTGGTCAGGGAGTGGGAAGATGACCTCACATCCCCCACCCTTTGCTTCCAAGCATTGAGCCCCTTGGAGAAGCTGCTCAATGTCCTGCATTTTTTAGCCACTGGGTCATTTCAGCGGACCACTGCCATAGTGGGGGGGGTCTCACAGGCCAAGCAGTCACGCTGCCTACACCAGGTACTGGCAATCATGACAGCGCGCCCCTCAGTCCGCAGGCACATATACATGCCCAGAACACCTGCCGAAAGGCAGGCCGTTGTCCTGGATTTTTTCAGGGTGGCACACTTCCCCAAAGTGCTCGGTGCCATAGATTGCACCCATGTGGCCCTACGTCCACCTAGGGCCATTGAGCACATCTACCGAAACCGCAAGCACTGGCATTCCATCAATGTACAGGTGGTATGTGATGCAAAGGGAATCATCACCTCTGTCTATGCAAACTACCCTGGCTCCACCCATGACAGTTTCATATACAGAATGTCCGCCCTGAGCCGGGCCCTGGAAGCTGGGCAGCATGGCGACACATGGCTCCTAGGTCAGTACAAATGCCCTTGCACATGCATGCAAGTCACACATAGACAAATATCCAAACCCTAATAATCTCAACTATTATCACCTCCCTAGGGGACAGTGCCTACCCTCTGAGCAACCACATGATGATGCCAATCCGGAACCCCACCACACCACCCCAGGTAAGATACAACGCCACCCATATTGCAACCAGGGGCATAGTGGAGCGCACATTCGGCGTGCTCAAGTCACGTTTCCGCTCCCTTGACCGCTCTGGTGGGCAAGTTCTCTATGCACCACCAGTAGTGTGCAGGATCATTGTGGCAGCATGTGTCCTGCACAATGTTGCAACACGGCAGGGCGTCCCGGTGGACATGGTGGTGCCCCCACATCCCCAACCACAGGCACAGGCGCTGCCCATGGGAGGGGACAGGGCATGTGGCGAGGAAGCCCGGACCCAGCTTGTGGCCACATTTTTCACCTAAACTCCCACCCCTGCGGAGTGCACACAGGCCTGGCACATACCAGGTGACAATCGAGACAGTCAACTGTCACAACCCTACCACCCTGAGATAGTTGCCATGGAAGTGCCACATCGTCTGCATCCCTAGCTACTTAAACACAAGCTATCCTGTGTGAATAAAAGGCACACATA
The DNA here is from genome assembly GCF_040938575.1 of Ambystoma mexicanum. Classification (NCBI taxonomy): domain Eukaryota; kingdom Metazoa; phylum Chordata; class Amphibia; order Caudata; family Ambystomatidae; genus Ambystoma; species Ambystoma mexicanum. The sequence goes on from NC_090932.1 coordinate 1,337,861,485, forward strand.
TGACATATGACATGATATGGGCCATACACAAGTATTTCAAGGCGCAATGAGGCAGGGAGGGGGGAACAAGGGAAGACAGAGAACGGTACTACTAGGCCAGGTGTCATTGGGAATGTGCAAGTGCAGGGGTAGGGGGAAGGGAAAAGTGCAAGGGGAAGGGTGGGGGGGAGTCCAGTACAGGGGAAGTAGCCCAAAAAATAATACATAGGTCGGCTGGTGGCAACTGCAAAGGTAAGTGCAGACAAGTGCTGGAAGGGAGGGCTGTAGGGATAGAGAGACAGTACTGCAGTGCAGGGGTTGCCAGGGAGGCAGTGCAAGTGGAGAGTGGCTGGGCCAGGGACCGAGGTTGGTGAGAGTGGCCCAGTTGCAGCTCCTGTGCAGTTCCAGTGAAGAATTCTGCAAGGGAGAGGCAGAGAGTAAGCAGAAGCAAAGAGGAAGGTCTTGAGGTGCTTCCAGAACTGGAGATGGTTCCCCTCAAGTTCAAGTCAGGCAGGAAGTCTGTTCCAGGGGAAGGGCCCTGCTGCGGAGAGAAATCTACCCCCAGCTAGTTGCTCTGAGAAGCGGATGACCCGGACATGCAAGGTGTGCATCACTCACACCTGCAAAACTGGCCATGGCCATCACTGTCATGTCACTCAAACCCTCCCAAACATCAACATGACATGGCAAGCAATACCCATACACCAACGCAGTAACGATAAGGTACACATTGCCATGTCCTAAATGTACAGTGGCATCGGACAATGATGCCTGACCCGGAATCAGATGAAATGACAGACCAACAAAATGTCCCACCCAAAATAAGTCATTTCCAAATGCATCACAACAGTCGTAGACGTAACATAACAATGGATGCCTGTCTACATGCACATTATGCATTGCAAAATCAACACTGCAGCTCATGTGTGCAGTGTCCTACTCCTGCATCACACTGCTCAGCGCACAGCACAGTGAACAGCCATTATGTGTGATGCACACCCTGAGCATCACATCTAAGTGACAGACCACATCAAACATCAAATTAGGCATGTACTGGATCCATAATCGGTCACAGAACATGTGCCGCCGGGACACAGTGGGCACCAGAAGGCAAACAGTGTACACGTGGATATGCAAGGGTGGGAGTACATGTAGTGCATCAGAGTGCAGGTGTGTGGTTCTGCAAGGAAATGCACTCCACATATGCATGTGCACTCAAGTGACCATCAGTGTTCCCTATACATCACATGTGAACATCCACCATGTGTACACCCCAGCATGTCAAACCACAACTATCCCCTCGCACCTGGAAGGAAAACACAACACATGAACAGGCATTGATCAGCAGAACACAACATGTACATAGGATACCACCATTACTATGTCAGAGTTCCCATCACACTGCAGGGCAAGGCAACTATCAACAACAACCCCCCCTCCCTCACAAATGACCATGACCCACTGAACAACTGCACCTGGGTCATGGAGCCTCCAACCCTCAATTCCACCTGGCCACAGGATCACCTTTACCCTTCGTCACCATCTCCCACCTTGTGTGGAAAAAGATGCCTGAACCCTCAGAATCCACACTCATTTCCAAAATCACAAAATCCAAGGCATAAAAACGAACCCGAACACCCTCCAGTAGATGACTTGATGTAGCATTACCTCACAAAGGCCAAGTACTACCACAGTGATGCAACAACCAAGGTAGCACAGCAAAACAATGTCACGACAGGTTGTGAGACATGTGTGGTACATGACATAGGATGATGCACCATGAATGGATGTGTACTGTCACAGGTCCCCTGTTCAGGCACGGGAGTGTCACGAAACAACCACCCCCACCATGTCCCGGGTGCCTGCAAGGTCAAACTCACACAGGCCCCTGAGACCCTGGTGGGGAATGAGGTTCAGGGATATGCAGTCGGGACAGGTGTTGACACACTGGATGACTGGAATGAGTGGCAGGAGAGGGGAGGAGGAATGACACATGAAACTAGGGAATGCACGAAAATGTACCACCTGCATGAACACATACACAATCCAAACAAACTTGGACATCATTGTCATGGCCTTCTGTAGTCCAGGCTCAGGAGTGGTACGAACCAACCACCCCCTCTAGGGTTTTGGCACCTGCAAGTTCGGGGGTTACACAGGCATCCTCAACCCCAGTAGGGAAAGAGGGTCAGGGAACGTTGCTTGGATAGGTACGGGAAGCAGGAACACCGGGTAGAGGGTACAGGTTTCAAAATTGCATAGGATCACGGGTGATTAGGGAGAAAAAACATACCAAATTGAACCACACATACATCCATGCATCAGTACACTCCCCAGCAAGCCTATGCAGAGCAGTTCGAAAGAAAAACAACAAGACACTTAGCTCTGGTTTTGAGTGCTGGCCTCCTGCCTGCGCACTCTCAGGTCCGGTTACAGGAGCACTGCAATGCTGCAAAGAGAGCCACAATCAACAACCTGTATGTGCCAATTACACAAAAACACAACACCAAACATGCTCCATAGCAACAAACTACTCTACAAACAGACAATCTGTGCTCAATGCTTCGTACCCATATATAACATCACCCCTGTGACGGGTCATACACAGTCAATGCAGTAAGTCAGGCGCTGGTGGGTGCGTGGCAAATGGAACACCAATGTGTCACAATTCACTCAACATGCAATGTTCGCTGGGTAAGCAGACAGACCCATATAGCAAGTTATGACTACAGAGCAAGTTGCGTACCACCATGACCGAAACAAAGTTGGCAGTGCATTTATCATGAAGTACGTGGAAAAGACATGCACTGCACCCGAGTATGTCCCTTGCTGTATGTCCCTGTGAGCTGCCCCTTTCCATGTCTCGGAAGGCTACATGGTTGATACAAGTGCCTCAATGGACCTTGGTGTACCGGAGGGTATGTGCCACTGCCCCTGCATGTGTCCCAGACAACCCTACTATCAACAGCCATCAGTCCACAAACACATCTGAGCTGCATTGTGTGCTTCAACACCAATATTCGTCTAAGCTCACCCTCAGTGCTGTGACTGAGCCTGCATGTGCAACTCGCCTGGTGCAAGCTTTGCTGTGTCGTGGCCCCCCCTGTGATGCTCACCTTGCCTGGAGTTTCTTGGAACATGTCAGCAGTTCTAGGATGTGGGTCTGCAATCACTGTGCCTCTGCTTGTGCACACATGTGCCTGTGGGCACCAACAAACGGGTCCAGAATTCCGTCGTCCAATGGGCCATGTCTGCTGGCAAAGGTGCTCTGGAGGCTCATCCCCCTGCAGAAAGGGCATGAAACACATGATTAATGCTTCAAAGTCATCTGTGTGTGTCTCATCAGGCATCTCATTACTTGACCATGTCAGAGAGTCACATCACAAATCACACCATCAGTCTGTCTTTCACCTCCAAAGTGTGGAACACTATCTACAGCATGAATTGCAACAAGCACGTGTACAGGAAAGATATGAAACATACTACACAATGCATAGCAATCAATGTACACATTAATCATGACACACCCCATCTAGCAAAAGCTGAACAGTGGACAATGACACCTAAATCATCCCCACTAGGGGTGTCAACACAAGTCACACAGCACCAGACATGCCACAGATATGACAGTCCAAAGCCCTTGTGTAATATTCTGTAACACCGAACCATCCTTGCGAGCCCATGGATAAGGGAGGCAGGAGTGGCATATGTGAGTCAAGGACCCCAAGCAGCAAACACATACACAAGACAACCATGAAGGGCCCAGCTGGAACAGACAGTGGATGCCTTCAAAAGCCACAAAGCACCGCACCGTCACATGAAAGCACAATAGACTAGCAATTTTAAACTAACTCAACTATTAACTAATTACACTAACTATGGAAAACCTACATTACCTATTTAAACTAACTATCAAACAGAAACTTAACTAACTAAACTAAAAGAAAAATCAAAAATGGCCACATACGACCCGGGGGGGAGGGGAGGCACCCAGGAGGGGGGAGGTACAGGGTGCTGCTCAACATCCACATGCGATGATGCTGAGCCAAAAAAAAAATCCTCCATGGGCTCAACGCCTGCACAGCCCAACCTATGTGGGAGATAGATGGTCGTCCGAGTCTGGCTCATTCTGTAAAAGAGGACGTGGCACAGTAGACTGGCCATGCCTAGCCGCAGCTTGCCCCTCGTCGGCAGCAAGTCTGCCGGACGGGTGAGCCTGGTTCTGTGTGGCGATGTGACATAGGTCTGCATGCAGAACCTCACGTGATACACGTGCTTCCTCTTGCAAGGTAGCACATGTAACATGGAGTTCCTCCTGCAAGGCCTGGCTGGACAACTGCTGCACCTCCCGGCAAGCCTGTAGCTCAGCCGAGATGGTACGCTCAAGCTGTGCAAACCTCTCCTCTGCCTGCTGCCTCTGGGACATCATAAGAGTGGATCTGAGGGAAGCATACTCCTCCCTCAGGGCATCCATGTGCGCCTCTGCGTGAGCAGCAATTGCTTGATGCAGAGACGACATTTCAGCCTGGCGTGCCCTGTCTGAGGCCGCCATGCCCAGCCTGAGCGAGCGGGCCGTGGACCGTGCCACCTGCTGCTGGAGAAGCACCTGCCTATCAGGGGGGAGCACAGATCGGGCCACACGCTCCATGCTCTCAGCGATGTTCTCCATTGCTGCCCCCTGCCGTTCGGAATTGGCAGTCATGTCTTGCTCCCACTCAGTATGTATACAGCGGTTGCGCGCGGCGACCGCGTTGCCGGGCTTGACCCCTGCGGGACCCAAGAACCGGGGGTCCTCGCTGTGTTGGCACCGCCTGCGGCTGCACGACTACAGGCCCCCGTCGACGTGATGTCCCAGGCACATCAGTGACTGGTGTGGAGGGTGACCCTGCGTCCCGATCCACCATGGGCGGAGGAACCAAGACTGTCTGATCCTCAGTGCAGGTGTCGCAGACAGAGGAGTGTCCACATCAGAATCACTCACCCCTGACACATGGACTTGATGCTCATCCAACTCAACATGGACGTCAGAGTCGTCATCAAGGCTGGACTCATAGGCAGCCAGAGAAAAGATGGACTGCAGCACTTGGGGGTTTTCGTGGCTTACCACCCCACGACCCCCACTAGTGCCGGGTTGATGTGGTGTTACCAACCCTGTGTCTGGCATGACAACACCATCCTCCGCCTCCATTGCGTCATCACCTGAAAAATAGAGAGAAAAAGATCACTACACATGTCAGAAGCACACGACATACACACACACCGACAGCAAAGGCATCCGGCAGACATGTGACACACAACATATGACCTGGCATGCATGCTGGGTCTACTTTGAATAGCTTCTGTGATCAGACCTGTTGAAAGGTGGCAGTTTCCATGGAAGTTGGTCTATGCAGTGCAGAAAATGTGTACGCCACTCACTACCTACATGTACAAGCACTCCATGGTGTGTGCCAGGAAATGTGAAGGCAGTGCAATGTCAAATTCAGACATCACGTGCATTGTGCATTCAATGTGTACCATGTCTAGAAGCCAAGCACCCCTCCACCCCAGTACCAAAGCAGGGATGCTAGCATGGTATCAAAAGGCTGACCATACACCTGTGTATTGACAGGCAGTGTTGCCTGGCATCAACAGCTTAATGTGATTCGAATTACAACACTGCAAATGATGCTGGGACAGTGGGCAGGACACATGATGAAAACTCCGGAGGCCGCCCACGTGTGAAGAAGACACAACAAGAGTTGGACAGAGTCATTGGCCAGTGAACAGGCTGAGGCCTGTGAGCCATACAGATTGTCAGAGCCTAAACATGTGTGCAACGCAGGACTGAGCCACAGTTGACATGGGGAGGCCGATGAGATGGCAGGCAATGTATGTAACCAAGGACTCATATTACAGTGATCATCCAGTCAAGGACACATAGGGGCATGCATGCAATGCACATGGAGCATGAATGGGCACTCATGTCCCTGCGGGACATCTGACCCATGCACAGTACAAGTGAGATACCCTGCATCGAGTACTAAGGCTGTACCACACAGCATATGTCTGGCAGTTTCGACGCTGGAAGTTAGCATCTACACAGGACACATGAACAAGAAACTACACATTGGCAAGATTGAAGCAGACCAGTGCAAAGGTGGAACTGGGGTGCAGAGTGGCGGAGGAGGGGCAAGGGAGCATGCCCACATGGAGTCCCGCATTCAGGCAGATGAGACATGCATGACGGTAGCATTGCATTACTTACACATCAGAACCATGTACACGTCACATGTAACAGCAATCATGCACAACACATCCCACAAGTGAAACACACACGTCCTCAACAAACACGCATCAACACTCACTGGACTGGGCATCAAAGTCCAGCATCTCTCCCACTCCTTCGAACAATTCAGGTGGTATGAACTCCGCAACGAGAGCCTCATGCGAGTGAGTTCTTCCTCCTCTGGTGCAGGCCCACCGCCAGTCACCAGAGTCAAGTTGTAATTTGAGGCACGCTTAGCCTTAGTGCTGCGCTTGATGTCATTCCAACGCTTTTTGCACTCCTGCGCCATGCGCACCTCATGGCCGAATGAACTGACATGTTCTGCAACATGCTTCCAGTGGGTGTCACGTTGGGCAGCCGTAGTCTGACTATTGGCACCCACTAGCATGTCACGGCTGTGGCCCCGCACGTAGTCCACGAGGAAGTCCAGTTCCTGCTTACAGAAAGGCTTCTTCCTCGACATGCAGGAGGTCGTGGCTGTGTGTGGGGTCCCAGCCTGTGCTGCAGGTGCAACCTTCCTCCTCTTGGACTGTGGCGCAGACCCTGGCTGGCTAATGCCACCCTGACCAGTATGGCCAGTGGGTTCGGTGGATTGAGCGAAGGGAGTGGCAGGTGGAGGGATGACCAAAGGCCTGACTTGTGTCAGTGGCAGCTGGGTGCCCACTAATGGACCCTGTGCAGCAACATCAGCTGTGGCAGGGTCATTGACCGCAACGGTCCTGGTTGGCAGACTAACAACCGGGGTGCTGTTGGGTGCATCTGCCCCTGCACTTGCCAACACCCGGCTGTTCGGGGCAGCAGATGACATGATTGCCCCAGGGACACGTGTCTTGGTCTGAGCAGCCCGGCGTGCCCCTATGGTTTCCCCCCTGGCCTGTTGGAGATCTACCAAGGGCTCTTCAAGTGCCAACGCAGCCTGCGCTGGCAGACCCTGAGCCTGGGTGGCGGTGTCCACAGCTGCACCTGCAGCTACCACTACCCTTGGGCCCGTGGCAGTTGATGGAACGGACTGCCGGGTCATACGGGTGCCAGTGCCAGATGCAGGAGCTGCATCCCCCGGAACCACAGGGGGTGGTGGCACGGCTGCACCGACACATGGCACAACATTGTGCTCAAGTGGCGCACCCCTGCCTCTTCCCCCTCTGTGGCTGCCCTGGACACCCTGGAGTCCCCCTACTCCCTGGTCACCATGGCCATGTCCCCGACCTCGCCCGCCACGAGGAGGACGCCCAGCTGAGGCGCCCCTCACCTTTGGTGGCCTCCCAACCATGGCACAGATGTAGTAGTGCTGGCACAGATGGAGTGGTGCCAATGGGAGGTGTACACCACAATTGACCTGGGCAATTGGGGTGAAGGGGGTGGGAAGCAAGATGTTAACAGCCCCCCTGCACCTGCAAGGCTGTATGTGACCCCGGTGATGTGGTGACGGGTCACGCAACGCTCAGGCACCCCAAAACTGCAGTAAAACCGTGCACGCAACCCTGCAGCCTACGTGCGTGGAGTCAACCTCCTGCAGTACGCAGTGGCACCCAGTAACACGAATAACGCGTACGCATGGGACACGCAGGCTACTATGACATCGAAAATGGGTGCGATACACAGGGGCACCCGCAGTGGGAAAAAGAGCGTGTGCGACTCACCGTCTGACTAGCGCGATGCAGAAAAACACGCGTAGCCAATACCCCCGCCAAAAGAAGAGATACGTCCTTGATAGCTGTGAAGTTGTGATGGCACGCGAAACAACAGGAAGCAGGAACACACGTCTGTCTCCACAAAAGGCACGTACAGCGAACTGCTGGGCCTGCTCACCTTTAACCCGTGCTGAGGGAAACGCACGCGCGCGTCACGTCACTTACACGCATGCACCCTTTCCTCGTATTACACGCGGACGTGCAGTTTTCCACGCGCGCTTACGCGCATGGGCCCTTTCCTCATATTGCACGCGGACGTGCAGTTTTCCACGCGCGCTTACGCGCATGGGCCCTTTCCTCGTATTGCACGCGGACGTGCAATTTTTCACGCGCGCTGAAATGCCCATACACGTCTGTACGCGTCACGTCACAGGGGCGCTTGCGCTTGAGGGGCCTTCTGTCCAATGAAAATGCGTATGCGTGCAGACGCGCTTACGCGCTAAGGGCCTTTCCTCGAATTACACGTTGACGTGCAGATTTTTCACGTGCCAAATCACTCCGTATCAAGCTGGCCACGTGTAAGCACACGGAAGACCACGCTCCTGCCCAGAAAGCCGAACTACTGCCCCCCAGAGCCCCGAGCACGCTCCCACCTGCCATCTGCTGCTGCCTGACTGCCTGCTGCCCACGTGCCCTGCCATTTGCTGCCTGCACATCAGCCAGGGGTGCTGTTGCTGTGACCACCCCTGCTGGAACCGAAGAGTCCCGACTGGGATTCCATCGCTCCACAGCCCAGCCCCAGGACCCAGTTGCCAACCCACTCCTGCCTCTGGGGTTGTCATGTCGGGGCAAACACCATCTGAGACCACTGACAACCCCCGGCCAGAGAGGCAGAGGGGCACCAGCTTCAGTGCCACCGAAGTTGGTGTCCTGGTGGAGCAAGTCCTGGGGCAGTATGATGCCCTCTTCGGAAGTTCCCGCGCCGACAAGGAAGGATGGACTCGGATCTGGACTGACATCGTGACTGCCATCAACGCGGAGGGGGTGGCAGTCTGCGACTTACAACATGTCAAGAAGCTCTGGGAGGACTTCAGGTCCAGGACCCTGAACAAGTCCTGGCGCCTCTTGAAGGCAGCGGATGCCAAGGGGCGCCGGGGCCACTTGTCGGAAGAACAGATGAGGGTCCTGGAACGCATATCCCCAGCGCTCCACGTCAAGGTCCTTGAGAGGCAGACCCGTCTGGAGTCGAGCGGTGAGCGTATATGCATCCTGATTGTGAGCAGTGCGTGTGGTGATTATTCAGTAGTGTGCAGGTTGCACATCTGTTTGTATGGGGTCGAGTATGGGTGGGGGTGTACAGGGCCGTGGGGCTAACACATGCGAGGGCTGGAATGTGTGAGACATGGATGGTGCTTGTGTGTGTAGGCTTGCATGCCAAATGCAGTTGTGTTGGCACACATGTTTGGATGAATGTGTATGTAAGTAGACATGTCCGTGATGTCACGCATGTATGTTGTTTTTGGCTGCATGTATCAGCACTGTGTACATGTGCATGTGTGTGTATTTGACAAGGGTGCAACAGTGATGCAACATGGATGCATGTGACAGCGGTATGTGGAAGCCTGATTGGAAGATGTGACATGGATGCCCGTCTGAACACTGCGACACTTGGCAGAGGTGTACACATGCATGCAAGTGTGGTGCACTTCCTGTGTTGCATGTGATGTCTGGCTCACCTTTGGCTGCTCATGCTGTTGTATGTGTATGGATGGTGCTGGCAGTTGCGATATGGCTGTGGTATGGCTCATGTGTGCGAGTTGAAATGACATGCGTGTTGGGGATTGTGATGACATGTCTGAGGTTTGCCAATGCCACTCATGTACAACTGTCATGTGTGTATGTGTCCATTGTACAGTGCCCTGATGCCTGTGTTTTGTTTCTCCCTGTCTGCAGCGTCAACTGATGAAGAGGGCGGAGAAGGTGCTGTGGAGCACAGCGGCGGGGATCCCACCGCCAGCCGGAGACGCAAGGCCCGGCTCCCCTCCCATGTTGTGCTCTCGTCGGGAAGTGAGGAGTCCGGCGCCGCGTCCCGGCCGCAGCTGCCGGGGGGAGGTCCAAGAGGCAGAGGTTGGAGTTGGACTCCTCGGCAGCAGTAGGGGCAGCTGGGACCCCACAGGGTCCAACAGGGGAAGATGGCACGGAGTCATCCAGGTTGGTGGGGGGTTTGGTGGAGGAGGAGGCCGTGCAAGCACCAGAGACGGGGTCTGGAGGTGGGGATCCCACTGGTGCTAGTGGTGCAGTGCAGTACCAGGGACAGGAGGCAGCACAGGCCGCCGCGGAGGTGCCTGTGTGCAATCCTGTCCCTGATCCTGTTCCTGCATCATCTTGCCCCAGCAGGGATGCCTACGTCCAGACCCGTTTTCAGGCAGGGGATGAGCTCACGTCAACTGGCCTTCCTCTGCCTGCGGACGTGGTTATCCGGGTCCGGGTTGAGCCTGTCCTGGCTGGTGTGGCGTTGCGTCAACGGGCCATGCAAGGTGACCTGCAGTCTTTTCATGAGGAGACTGCACGTCATCTCGAATGGCTCGTTGACCACGTCAGCCTGCTGGGACAGGTCACCTAGGCCGGATTCCTCCGTCTGATGGGGCTTGCTACGACCCCCTCCTCAACTGGACCCCCTACGCGCCAGTCGTCCTCCATGCCATCTTCCCACCCATCAGTCACCTGGGTGCCCTGTGGAGCTGTCTCTGACGGTGCGGCCAGGCTGGTGGAGGAGGCATCCCTGCCATAGTCGGGAGTCGGACGTCCAGCAGTGGTGGCCACATCTACGACTGCACCTCAGCCAGCACAGGATGTGCAGGCAGCAGGAGGCAGTGCACGGGCAGAGGCACACCAGCAGCAGCAACGTGGTGGGGGCCATGAAGGCTCGGGGCCTTCAACATCGGAGGGGCAGGCATCGGCCGGAGGGCAGGAGGACCCAGGACAGAGAGTGTCTTCCGTGTGGCAGCGGTTGGGCCACGCCATAGATGCGGAGCGGCAGCGGGCGGAAGAGGTACGGCTCACAATGGTCAGGGCGGAGAACTCCATGCGGAGGGCCCTGAGGTGGGCCAAGTGCCTCGAGGCAATCCGGAGGGGTTTGGAGGTGGACACGTCGACGGCCCTGCGACCCTCGGGGCCATGGAGGAGGACCGCCTCCGGGACATTGAGGAGGAGTTTGATGATGCCCTGGCCCGGGACATCCACAAGTGAGCCGTAAAACTAGCCCGCTGCCCTTGTACATAGTTATGTAGGTAGTGTTAGGTTTCATTTTTGTTTTGATTTTATTTGGACCTTTCGGACATTGGCCACATTTTTGTATATAGTTTATTTTATTAGTTAGTGTCGTTAGATAGGTTTCCTTTCTTTTGTTGGGATAATGGACCCTGGCTTATTCCCATCTACATAGTTCACTGTTGGATTGTATTTTTTTTTCACATTTTAACCATGAAGCAATGGCTTTCTTTTTTATTTCCCATTGGATTTTGTTTTGTGGACATTGACTTTGGACATTACTTTGGAATTTTATTTTTGGTTTTGCTTTTTTTCACGGACATGCTTCTTTTAATTTTTGTACATTCACTTTCTGTTTCTTCATTTTTGATTCTATTTATGTTTCCTTTAATACATATTTTTTTTGGTGAACTTCAATGTGTGGTATCTCATTGGTTTCATGCATTTCATGATATGTGTTTTGAGATTCACTGACACCCATTCGGTGTATGTGAGGGAAATGTGTTTGTTTCGGAACTTGCAATTGGTGTTCTGTGATGTAATTGCAAATTATGAGTGGGTGGGTGCAATACTCGGGTAGGTGTTCTGCATTTGGAGGCTGACCATAGGGACCAGGGATCTAGATTGTGATGACATGTTGGCTGGGGAACATGAGTTGCACATGGGTAGGGGCCTGCTGGCAGGTGCCCCACAGTGCTAGGGGGTGGGGGTGGTGGGGAACATGAGTTGGACATGGGTGGGGGCCTGCTGGCAGGTGCCCCACAGTGCTGGGGGGTGGGGGTGGTGGGGAACATGAGTTGGACATGGGTGGGGGCCTGCTGGCAGGTGCCCCACAGTGCTGGGGGGTGGGGGTGGTGGGGAACATGAGTTGGACATGGGTGGGGGCCTGCTGGCAGGTGCCCCACAGTGCTGGGGGGTGGGGGTGGTGGGGAACATGAGTTGGACATGGGTGGGGGCCTGCTGGCAGGTGCCCCACAGTGCTGGGGGGTGGGGGTGGTGGGAGACATGGGTGGGTGCCTGGTGGAGGCTGCCCCTGGTGACTGGGGGGTGGGGGTGCTGGGAGACATGGGTGGGGGCCTGGTGGAGGCTGCCCCTGCACTGCTGGGGGGTGGGGGTTGTGGGAGACATGGGTGGGGGCCTGGTGGAGGCTGCCCCTGGTGGCTGGGGGGTGGGGGTGCTGGGAGACATGGGTGGGGGCCTGGTGGAGGCTGCCCCTGCACTGCTGGGGGGGTGGGGGTGATGGGAGACATGGGTGAGGGCCTGGTGGAGGCTGCCCCTGGTGGCTGGGGGTGGGGGTGGTGGGAGACATGGGTGGGGCCTGGTGGAGGCTGCCCCTGCACTGCTGGGGGGTGGGGGTGGTGGGGGACATGGGTGGGGGCCTGGTGGAGGCTGCCCCTGCACTGCTGGGGGGGGTGGGGGTGATGGGAGACATGGGTGGGGGCCTGGTGGAGGCTGCCCCTGGTTGCTGGGGGGTGGGGTGGTGGGAAACATGGGTGGGGGCCTGGTGGAGGCTGCCCCTGCACTGTTGGGGGTGGGGGTGCTGGGAGACATGGGTGGGGGCCTGGTGGTGGGTGCCCCACAGTGCTGGGGGGGTGGGTGTGGTGGGAGACATGGGTGGGGGCCTGGTGGAGGCTGCCCCTGGTGGCTGTGGGGTGGGGGTGGTGGGAGACATGGGTGGGGGCCTGGTGGAGGCTGCCCCTGGTGGCTGGGGGGTGGGGGTGCTGGGAGACATGGGTGGGGGCCTGGTGGTGGGTGCCCCTGCACTGCTGGGGGGTGGGAGACATGGGTGGGGGCCTGGTGGAGGCTGCCCCTGGTGGCTGGGGGGTGGGGGTGGTGGGGAACATGAGTTGGACATGGGTGGGGGCCTGCTGGCAGGTGCCCCACAGTGCTGGGGGGTGGGGGTGGTGGGAGACATGGGTGGGGGCCCGGTGGAGGATGCCCCTGGTGGCTGGGGGGTGGGGGTGATGGGAGATATGGGTGGGGGCCTGGTGGTGGGTGCCCCTGCACTGCTGGGGGGTGGGCGTGGTGTGAGACATGGGTGGGGGCCTGGTGGAGGCTGCCCCTGGTGGCTGGGGTGTGGGGGTGCTGGGAGACATGGGTGGGGGCCTGGTGGTGGGTGCCCCTGCACTGCTGGGGGGGTGGGGGTGGTGGGAGACATGGGTGGGTGCCTGGTGGAGGCTGCCCCTGGGGACTTGGGGGGGTGCTGGGAGACATGGGTGGGGGCCTGGTGGAGGCTGCCCCTGCACTGCTGGGGGTGGGGTGGTGGGAGACTTGGGTGGGGGCCTGGTGGAGGCTGCCCCTGGTGGCTGGGGGGTGGGGGTGGTGGGAGACATGGGTGGGGGCCTGGTGGAGGCTGCCCCTGGTGGCTGGGGGGTGGGGGTGCTGGGAGCCATGGGTGGGGGCCTGGTGGTGGGTGCCCCTGCACTGCTGGGGGGTGGGGGTGGTGTGAGACATGGGTGGGGGCCTGGTGGAGGCTGCCCCTGCACTGCTGGGGGGTTGGGGGTGGTGGGAGACATGGGTGGGGGCCTGGTGGTGGGTGCCCCTGCACTGCTGGGGGGTGGGGGTTGTGTGAGACATGGGTGGGGGCCTGGTGGAGGCTGCCCCTGCACTGCTGGGGGGTGGGGGTGGTGGTCAACATGGGTGGGGGCCTGGTGGAGGCTGCCCCTGGTGGCTGGAGGGTGGGGGTGCTGGTAGACATGGGTGGGGGCCTGGTGGAGGCTGCCCCTGCACTGCTGGGGGGTGGGGGTGGTGGGAGACATGGGTGGGGGCCTGGTGGAGGCTGCCCCTGGTGGCTGGGGGGTGGGGGTGCTGGGAGACATGGGTGGGGGCCTGGTGGAGGCTGCCCCTGCACTGCTGGAGGGATGGGGGTGGTGGGAGACATGGGTGGGGGCCTGGTGGAGGCTGCCCCTGGTGGCTGGGGTGTGGGGGTGCTGGGAGACATGGGTGGGGGCCTGGTGGAGGCTGCCCCTGCACTGCTGGGGGGTGGGGTGGTGGGAGACATGGGTGGGGCCTGGTGGAGGCTGCCCCTGGTGGCTGGGGGATGGGGGTGGTGGGAGACATGGGTGGGGGCCTGGTGGAGGCTGCCCCTGCACTGCTGGGGGGTGGGGGTGCTGGGAGACATGGGTGGGGGCCTGGTGGTGGGTGCCCCACAGTGCTGGGGGGGTGGGGGTGGTGGGAGACATGGGTGGGGGCCTGGTGGAGGCTGCCCCTGGTGGCTGAGGGGTGGGGGTGGTGGGAGACATGGGTGGGGGCCTGGTGGAGGCTGCCCCTGGTGGCTGGGGGTGGGGGTGCTGGGAGACATGGGTGGGGGCCTGGTGGTGGGTGACCCTGCACTGCTGGGGGTGGGGGGGTGGGAGACATGGGTGGAGGCCTGGTGGAGGCTGCCCCTGGTGGCTGGGGGTGGGGGTGGTGGAGAACATGAGTTGGACATGGGTGGGGGCCTGCTGGCAGGTGCCCCACAGTGCTGGGGGTGGGGGTGGTGGGAGACATGGGTGGGGGCCTTGTCCTTGGCCTCAAGCCGAGGGACCGTATCTCTCCAGGACTGAAATCACTACACTGGCTCCGAGTGGCTGTGAGGATTAAGTTCAAAACCCTCTGCATTGTCCACAATGCCTTCTGGGGCCTTGGGCCAAAATACCTTCAACTCTCTCTTCCTAAATATCTTCCTTCTCAAGCTCTTCGCTCAACCGCCTCCAACTCCCTCAGGGTCAGCCGCTTCTCCAAGCAACGAGTTGGCGGTAGATCTCTCTCCGCAGCAGGGGCCTCCCTCTGGAACAGCCTTCCTGACTCCCTGAAACTTGAGGAGAACCATCTCCGGTTCTGGAAGCACCTCAAAACCTTCCTCTATGCCTCCGCTTTCTCTCCCCGTCTCCCCTGCTAAAATCACTGAACCTGTACTGAATCTGCAACTGGGCCACTCACCGATCTTGGTCCTTGGCCCAGCCACTCTTCCCTGCACTGCCTCACTGGCAACCCCTGCACTGCGGGACTGTCTCTGTATCCCTACAGCCCCTCCTCCCTGCACCTACCTTGCACTTGCCACCAGCTGGCCCTTATTATTTATCTTGTACTCTACTAACCCTGTACTGCACTTTCCCCTCTCCCTTTCCCCTTGCACTTTTTCCCTTCCCCTCTACCCTTGCGCGATGTAAATGACACCTGGCCTAGTAGGATCGTTGTCTGTCTCCCCTTATTCCCCCACCTCGTCGCGCCTTGAAACACACCCACACTTTCTTTTTTTCTCCAACAGACACCAAAGAATGCCTTCCAAAAAGCAACTCCGTAGAAAGCAAAGCAGAAATAGAGCAAATCAAAATAAAAGTTTACAAAATATGCATCCACCTCTAGCAGAATTTTACAAAAAGTTCAAACAAAACAGCTAACAAAGTCACTAAGTGAAACTAAAGCAGCTTGCAGTAAAGAAACTTTGACTCCTCTTTTAAAATGTAAAACTAAACCGACAGTTATTAAATAGACTGCAGCTACCACTAGTGCTAACACTATACCTATAAATCTTAATGTAGCCACAAGTAAGCATACCAAAAAAATGATTATACAAACAATTGTCTGCCACAAAGTCCTTTACAACCTCATAAAAACAGGAGAGAAATCATGCTCAACCCTTGAAACATACCGCAGAAAACTAATCCTGGAAGCTCTAATAGAGTGCAATCCTTCTATAAAGGAAATTATTTATATTAGTTTTAAACAGAATGAAACCACTAACAAAACTAACTACTAAACTACAACAAGGACTACTCAACAAACGGAATATCAACAAAGATAGCTTCTCAAACATCTGTGCAGGTGAGTGGAGTCATACCACCAGCACAGAACCATATTTCAATGAAGAAGCATACAAACAAAAGCAAACAACCCCAATTGCCCTACATGGCAGTGGACAAGGGTATGCAAAGGTTAATAATACGATCATGGAACAAGAAATGCTGCTCACACAAATATCTCCAGCAAACTTAGCATCAACTCTCCATTCGACTGAACCAATAGGTCCACTCTACAAAGGGCTGTGCACATCAATATGTAACATAGGCAAAAACATCTTTACATCTTTATACCAGTGCCTCAATCAATATGTTAAAGGCAAAGACACATTGGAAATAAAACTATTACAAACTATGGACTCCTATCCAGTGCGAAAATACACAGGACTGCAAGGACATTCATTAGCCTGCATTTCTGGACCTATTTGCAAAAGCACCTTCCACCATATCAAAATGATAGGAACACACCATTCAACTGTAAGAAATCTCATTCACAAACTGTACTATGCCAAATGTTCTGCTTTACCACTGGCCAATTTAAATACCATTCTTCTACATAGTATAGCCAAAGAAACACTTGAAGAAATAGAGCACATCCACAGAAAATATTTTGGAAGTGAAAGTCACTTACAAAATTAAATATCCTTAGAACAGACTAGCAACCTTCTACTACACAGATACAAAAAAGAAATGCTAGAGTTTAAAAGCACATTTGCTGAAGTACCAAACCATGTGTGTATGTGGTGCCGGAGGAATTTTTAATAAAAATAGCAACAAAACTGTAGACATAATGTACAACAATACAAGACAATGAAGATTCCAAGTGGTTCCAAGTGGTTCCAATTGGCTCTCTATCTTATAGCAGAAAACAAATGCGAAATGACTAACTCCTCAATACTTTGCAGATACTACACTGCAAAACTTGACAACAACCAAATACCTTCACGTGCTATCACTAATAACTTGGAATTATTCCCACTACCAAAACCACTGCAACAAATTAACTTGTATGACAGCATTGTAATTCAAACAGTGCACCCATTTCAAGCAATAACATTCCTTCAACCAAAAAAAGCAAAACTATCTCCCTTTGAATTACTACAACGCATTTGTGGCAAAATAGTCAATAGATCAATCTTTGATAATCCTAGTAAATGGCCTACTTACAAAAGACAAAAAAAATTGGCAGCAACTACTGGACTTACATAAGGTTAGAGAAGCCCTGCAATATCTAAACAACAACAAAAAATACTACAAAGAAATAGACATTGAAGAAAACCTGAGGGAAACCACCGGAATAATTCAATATTCGTCAGGAACTGGCCAATTTCAACTTCTAGATCCTACGACAGAATCCAATATATTTTAGACCATTATACAATTCACCCATTTCACTGTAAAGACACCATAGATGATGCATTGGAAACTTACCAAATGTGGTTAGCCAAAGGATCTCCAATCAACATATGGGGAAAAAAAGTATAGCATCACAAGCCTTTCCTCTACTCTTTCCTAATGGAAAGGGAGGGAAGGTACGATGATAGGCCCACACAAATAACAGCATCAGAATACCGCTCTTTATGAATGTATTATGAAGACCCCAGATTCAGACAAAACGTGGAATACATATTCCACCTTCTCGTTGAAAGTGAACTAGCAACTATATGCTTCAGACTTGAACACACATTGAAATCAGGTACTAATTTTCAAAATATGTCTGCTACGCAATTACTACAAAAAGTGCAAGAAAAAGATGAAGTTTTACAGTCAAGCATTACAAATATTTTAGCAAACATGCGTGGTACAATACAATACAATACTGGTTTGGACGACATGCAGAAGTACAGTGTTTGATTAGAAACCTTGGCCCACCCACATGGTTTGCGACATTAAGTTGTGCAGAGTATGAATGGGAATATTTGCACGATTTCCTACGCATAGCAAACAAAAACCAAACAAATATATATAAAAACACCAGGAGAACTCTGATCTCTAGATCCTGTAAATGTATGAAGATATTTCCATCATCGCTTTATTGCCAAGCTACACTTCATTTGTAATTTAACAGTGCCTCCCCTCGGAGAAGTGCAACACTTCTTTTGGAGAAAAGAATACCAAGCCAGATGACCACCACACATCCACATGTTTTTGTGGATTAAAGATGCTCATAAATTTGGTCAGGACTCAGATGCCACTGTTCTGATGTTCATTCAGGTATATGTCACTTGTGAAATCCCTTCACAAATTACATATAGTGACCTACATGCAAACATTTTACAATTTCAAGGATACAAGTGTGGGAAGTATTGTTGGCATAAATATAACTACAAAGGGAAATACTACACCAAGCGCTGCTTTGGTTTCCCTAGACCAGTTTCAACAACACGTCAAGTGAACAACTTCATGTCTTCAGTTAGACATACTGTCAAAGGTAAATCACCTAAGAACACATACTGCATAAAAAACACAGAAGGATCAAAGTACATCAATGATTTCAATTCAATAATTGTTCTCCTATGGAATGCAAACATAGATGTGCAATACATTGCAGACAATTCCACTGAAGTTGCAGAATATGTCACAGCCTACTTAACCAAAGCAGAAAAAACAGAGCTCAAAGACCTCTGGGACGACAAAACACTGTCACAGAAATTGTACAGCTTAGGCATAAAAATGCTATCTCATAGAGAATCTGGCTGCTACAAAGCCACAGACCATTTAACCGGTGTTGCCTTGTATGGAAAATCTGAAAACATAGTATGGCTAAGCCTTGGTCCTGATAAATCCAGAAAAAGAGTTCTCAAATCATAAGAAGACACAGAAACAATAGCCAAAAATGATTCCAACAGCCAAGACATTTGGAAAAACAACTTACTAGACACATATTACCCAAACAGGAGTAACACTTTGAAAGCCATGTGTCAATACCACATAGCCCAAAACGTCACATACAAAAAAATATTAAACCAGATGAGAAGAAAGGTATATACAGAGTCAAAAATTGTGAAGGCACCCTACTGAAACTTGCCAAACAAAGCTTAATTAATCATATAAAATTGTCATTAAAAACTTGTCAACATAAAGAACTGTATTACATGTCCTTACTACAACTTTTTAAACCATGGAGAAAAGAAGATTTATTAGATCCCCATGTCTCCTATGAAGATGCTTTCAAAGCAAATGAAAGCACTATAACAGACATAAACTTTACACAGTACAAAACAATGTTAGACAATGAACAGCAACAAGAAGAAGAACTCCAGGCACAACTAAATACATACACTCCTGACAGCAGTCAACATTCTCTAACAGGAAGCCAAGAACCACTTGGACAGCCACTCATAGCAAATGAGGCTGAATTAGCCATGGCTGAAGTAGAAAACACCATATACCAGTGTGAAGGGTCTACAGAAGAGTTTGCTATACTCAAATCACAATTAAACAATGAAGAGTGTAGCATTTTCCTAGAAATAACAAAACAAATTGAACATGGTATGCAGCACGAAACTAAAACGTGTACCTGTCAAGACTACAAACCTATACTTTTATATGTGAGTGGTTAAGCTGGTTCAGGGAGAACATTCTTAATAAAAATCATTCACACCGATTACTACTCCTTTCAGTATAACACCAAAACAAATTAGACTACTACAAACTTTCTCCAGAAGCTGCAATGGAACTACGCAGAGTTTTGAAACAAATGAAAATTCTGCTAATAGATGAGGTGAGCTTGGTCTCCAACCTAATGTTGGCTTTGATTCATTCACCTCAGATTACAACAAGTCCTCAAAACAGAAAATGAAGAGCTCGTCTGGGAAAGCACATTATTGTTTTCGGAGATCTTCTTCAATTAACACCAGTTAAAGGTGAACCTATTTTTAAAACCTTACGGCACAAAGTTTGCCGTAAAACTCTTGGCAGCATAGGAAATGTCAATCTTTGGCAACATTTCCTTCCAATAAAAATAATTAACTGAAAACATGTGTCAGTCTGCCAACCTCACCTACGCCAACATTTTGAAAAGTATTCGGATTGGTGTACTATATAAGGAAGCACAGAGTATCATAAATATCAGACTCATCCAGGACCTATACCGCCATAACACTTAGCACACAAAAATGTAAACTGTATATCCTTGATGCCAACTCTTGCAAGCTTTGCACACATCAATGAAACAGTGTTGAACAAGAAATGCAATCAATAGTTCAAATTTGCCCCACAGACAAACTGGATATGCAGGGTATGACACTACCCATGTGTGAACAAGCCACAGCACAACTAAATACCTTAAAAAACTCTTTCTCTAACACAGCTGGTTTAGATGAAATATTAAAATTATCTTTAAACTGTAGAGAAATGCTCAAACATGGAGCAAGGACTAGTTAATGGAACATTTGATACATTTGTTGGCTTTCAAACATACCCACGTGACAACTACATTCAGTTTGTCAATATTCACTTTGACAAACTGTCAGAGGTTAAAAGGATAGGATGCTCAACATCCCGATTCCTTCTTTTCAAAGACATGTATGTACGCAGAGAACAATTTTCTCTATCTCTAGCATACGCAGTCACCATTCATAAATCACAAGGTCTTACCCTAAATCAAGCATTGATAGATATTGGCAGCACAGTGTTTAAAGAAGGCATGGGCTATGTAGCAGTATCACATCTACGTACACTTGAAGGACTTTTTCTAGTGAACTATGATGCAAGTAAAGTAAACGCTGATATTCCTTGCATTCTAGAATACAATAGACTATGTGCACTCTACACACCTCATCTCAAAACCTATCCTGTTCCTCAGAAAGCAAATGTTTGTACAAGAAAACTAGTTCAGACTCAAATTATACAGGGTCTCACAACCATACCTCCAAAGAAATTAAAGGAAGCTAATACTTCATCAATGGCCACAACCAAAGAAGGATCTACTGCACAAAGAAAACAAACTACCTCTTCAAAGAAACAACGCACACTTCCAACAAATGACTTAGACACAAAATTGTCTGGTCCATTCAAATTTTCAAATGCAACTGGTGTAAATTGCTATGCAAATATAGCAATCAATATTCTATTCCATTTGCCACCAATTATTGAAAACATTTACTTAAACGGCACAGACCAATTATGTTTGCAAATCTCAGTCCTTCACAAAAATGCAACGAACAATCCTGACATCACTTACAGTGTTTCAGGAATAAGGCAGGAATTGGACTACTGTGCTGGAATGGTCAGATTCTCTATAAACACACAAGAAGATCCACAAGAATTTCTAATGTACTTACTACAAGTACTGGAAAACAAAAACGATATCTAATTATGTCACCCATGTAAGATCATTCTGCTCCATTGCACTGCACATGTTACGTAATCTCCCTATACTGTAAATATTCCCACTACCAAAACCGCTGCAACAACAAAATGTATATGACAGCATCATAATTCAAACAGTGCACCCATTTAAAGCAATAATATGCCTCCAACCAAAAACAGCAAAATTACCTCCCTCTCAATAAGTCAAAGGAATGTGTGGCAAAGTAGTTTATTTACCATTAGATCTCAAAGAAAATGTACACACTCTAGGAGTGCAAAGGCCAATAGATCAATCTTTAATTGTCTTAGTAAATGGCGTACCTACAAAAGACAAAATAATTTGGCAACAGCTTGTGGACTTAAATAAAGTTAGACAAGCCCTGCAATATCTAAAAAACAACAATGAATACTACAAATAAATTAGTATTGAAGAAAACCTGAGAGAAACCATTGAAATAATTCAAGAGTCACCAGAAACTGGTGAACTTCTAAATCCTGCTACAGAATCCAATATTTTAGACAATTATACAATTCATCCTTTACACTCTAAAGACACTATAGATGATGCAGCACTGGAAACGTACCAAATGTGACAAGCCAAAGGATCTCCAATCAGCACATGGGAAAAAAGAATAGAAGCACAGGCCTTTCCTCTACTCTTTCCTAATGGAAAAGGAGGAAGGTACGATGATAGACCCACACAGATAATAACATCAGAACATCACTCTCTACAAATGTATTCTGACGAGCCCAGATTCAGACAAAACGTGGAATACATATTCCACCTTCTCTTTGAAAGTGAACTAGCAACTATATGCTACGGAGCTGCACATACATTAAAAAATATGTCAGCTACGCAATTATTACAAAACGTGCAAGATAAAGATGAGGTTTTACAGTCACGTATTAGAAATCTTTTAGCAAACATGCATGGTACAAAAGAATACTGGTTCTGACATCACGCACGCTGTATGATAAGAAACCTTGGCCCACCGACTTAGCTTGTTACATTAAGTTGTGCAAAATATGCGTTGGAAGGTTTACACATTTTCCTACGCATAGCAAATAAAAATAAAACAAACATAGATATAAAAATACCAGGAGAACTCTGCTCTCTAGATCTTGTAAATGTATCAAGATATTAACATCATCACTTCATTGCTATGCTACACTTTATTTGTTATAAGACTGTTCCTCCCCTCAGAGAAGTTCAACACTTCTTTTGGAGAAAAGAATATCAAGCCAGAGGAGCACCACACATCCACGTGCTATTATGGATTAAAAAGTCTCCTAAATTTGGTTAGGACAGTGATGCCACTTTTTTGTCGTTCATCCAAAAATATGTCAATTGTGAAATCCCTTTACAAACAACACACAGTGACCTTCGTGCACACATTTTACAATTTCAAAGACACAAATGTGGGAAATATTGTCATCGCAAGTATATTTAAAAAAAGGGAAATAGTACACCAAATGACGCTTTGGTTTCCCTTTGCCAGTTTCAACAAAAGGTCAAGTAAACAACTTCATGTCTTCAGTAAGACATAGTGTCAAAGGTAAATCACCTAAGAACACATATTACATAAAAAGAACAACAGAAGAATGAAAACACATCAATGATTACAATGCAATCATTGCCCTCCTATGGAATGCAAACATAGATGTGCAGTACATTGCAGACAATTCCACTGCAGTTGCACAATATGTCACAGCCTACTTAACCAAAGCAGAGAAAACAGAGCTTCAGGACCTCTGGGATGACATATCATCTGACAAAACACTATCATAGATATTGTACAGTTTAGGCATAAAAATGCTCTCTCATTGAGAATGTGGCTGCTATGAAGCTGCAGACCGTTTAACCGGTACTGCCTTGTGTGGACAATCTGACAATATAGTATGGCTAAGTCTTGATCCTGCTAAATCTAGAAAAAGATTTCTCAAACCATATGAGGACATAGAAACAATAGCCAAAAATGATCCCAACAGCCAAGACATTTTGAAAAACAATTTACTGGACACATACTACCCAAACAGGAGTACCACTTTAGAAACCATGTGTCTCTACCGCGTAGCCCAAAACTTTACATACAAAAATAATGTTAAACCAGATGAAAAGAAAGGTAGACACAGAGTGGTAAATTGTGAAGGCAGCTCAGTGAAAGTTACCAAATGCAGCTTACTTAATCATATCAAATAGTCATTAAAAACTCCTCAACATAAAGAATGGTATTGCATGTCCCTGCTACCATTTTTTAAACCATGGAGAAAAGACAAAGAGTTACTGGATACATATGACTCCTATGAAGACTCTTTCAAAGCAAATGAAAGCCCTATAACAGACATAAACTTTACACAGTACCAAACAATGTTGCACAATAAACAGCAACACAAAGAAGAACTCCAGGCCGAACTACAAGTGGACATTCCCGACAGAAGCTTCTGTAACAGGAAGCCAAGAACCACTTGGACAGCCACTAATAGCAAATGAGGCAGAATTAGCCATGATAGAAGTAGAAAAAACCATGTGTCAGTATGAACAAGCTACAGATGACTTTGCTTTACTAAAATCACACTGAACAATGAGCAGCATAGCATTTTCCAAGAAATAACACAACAAATTCAACACGGTGTGAAACATGAAAATAAAAACTGTACCTGCCAAGACTACAAACCTATACTGCTATACGTGAGTGGTGAAGCTGGTTCAGGCAAAACATTCTTAATCAAAATCATCAGCAAGTTCCTTCAACAATTGACAAACAACATACTGTCAGTTGTTGTAACTGCCCCCACAGGTTTAGCTGCCTACAACATAGGCGGTTTCATTTTACACCAATTACTACTCCTTCCAGTAGAACACCAAAACAAATTAGACTTTTACAAACTTTCCACAGAAGCTGCAATGGAACGCAGAGTTTTCAAAAAAATGAAAATGCTGCTAATAGATGAGGTGAGCATGGTCTCCAACCTAATGTTGTCTTTGATTCACCTCAGATTACAAGAGGTCCTCAAAACATACTACGAACAGCTCTTTGGAGGAAAACACATTATTGTTTTCGGAGATCTTCTTCAATTGACACCAGTGAAAGCTGAACCTTTAACTAAAACTTTAGGGCACAAACTGTGCCGTAAAACTCTTGGCAGCATAGGAAATGTCAACCATTGGCAACATTTCCAATACAGAGAATTAACAGAAAACATTTGCCAGTCTGCAGACCTCACATATGCCAACATTTTAAAAAGTATTAGACTTGGTGTACTATCTCAAGAAACACAAGCAATATTAAAAACCAGGCACATCCATGCACTCTAAGGCCATAACTCATGTGCTACTGATGTCATGGAACAATAAGCACACAAAAAGGTAAATTGTATGTCCTTGATGCCAACTATTGCAAGCTGTTCAAAATTCAATGAAACAATGTTGAAAAAAGAAATGCAACCAATAAGTGAAATTTGCTCCACAGATAAACTGGACATACATGGTATGACACTACCCAGGGGTCAACAAGCCACAACAAGACTAAATACCCTAGAAACCTCTATCTCCAACACAGCTGGTTTGGAGAAAATATTAAAATTATCTTTAAACTGTAGAGTAATGCTTAAATGTAACCTTGATGTGGAGCAACAACTAGTTAATGGAGCACTTGGTACAGTTGTTGGCTTTCAAACATACCCATGTGACAACAACATTCAATTTGTCAATATGCTCTTTGACAAACTATCAGAAGTTAAAAGGATAGGACGCTCAACAGCCCACTTCCTTCTTTTCAAAGACATGTATGTCCTCAGAGAACAATTTTCACTAATTCTAGCATACGCAGTTAGCATTCACAAATCACAAGGTCTTACCCTAGATAAAGCATGAATAGATATTGGTAGCACAGTCTTTAAAGAAGGCATGAGCCATGTAGCACTTTCACGCTTACGTAGACTTGACCGGCTATTTCCCATCAACTTTGTGGCAAGTAAAGTAAATGAAGACATTCCTTGCATTCTAGAATACAATAGGCTGCGTTCACTCCACACCCCCATCTAAAAACCTGTCCTGTTCCACAAAAAGCAAAAAGGCCTTAATATTGCCTTCAGCCATGCACCCAAGACTCTAGGCCCTGGCCACAACCACCGCAGCATAATACACCTATAATACCAAGCATTTTGACTGTGGTATGTGAGCTGCTTATAGGGGATATTAATTACAATCAATCCTCTACTAACAACCCAAAACCAAAATCATACTAAAGTAAAATAGCCAGTAGTGTATTTATTATGTCCGCGGACAAACACGATGACCGCGGACATGGCAGACACATCAGGGGCACCTGCCACCTAAACAAATACAGTAGTTGACCCATCTCTTACTCCCCAACATTCCCCAAGCACTTCTGCACACCAACACACTCCCCAAAATTGCATTTTGCCTCTGTTCGCCGCTGCGCTGTCGGCAGATCCAAGATGGCAGGTACATTGAAACAATGTGACGCACCTCACGCCTCATCCCAGCCAATCAGAGAACATGTTGCATGTCCACGTACATGACGCAAGCCGATTAGCCAATTGGTGTGGAGCGAACAGGGAAGTGTTTCCGTAGAGTGGACATAGATATCACTATTTTTTTTGCCTTACGTTTTGGTCATTTTAAAAAACTACTGGACGGATTTACACCAAATTAACAAAAGCACGCTTTCGGGATAAAGCTGCAGGTCCTGTTGCAAATTTGGTGGAAATCCGTCCAGCTGTTTGAGCTGTAGGCGTGCGCACATTTTTTCCCATTATGTCTATGGGCCTCATTACAAATCAGGCGGTCCGGAAATAACAGTGGCGGTAAACCCGCCGCCACCGTTGTTTCCGGACTGCCTGATACTGACTCCTGCAGGCAGGAGGTGATGTTCCCGCCAGGTTTGACCTGGCGGTTTTAACATTGCCCGCCTGCAGGCGGATGAGGAAACACTGGCAGCATTATGAGATGCCGCTGGTGTTTCCATGATCCCCATTCCCATTGAGTCCCAGAGGACTCAATGGGAATGGGGATTAACACCATTCCACCTCCATTATTCCCGGAAAACTGGGGTTGTAATGCCCCGGTAATTCCGGGAATCACAGAGGCAGAATGGTCATACGAGTCCAGCGGTAACCAGGTGGTTTTACAGCCTCGGTTACTGCAGGACTCGTAATGAGGCCCTATGTCTATATACATTTTGGGACCCACCTATAACTTTGTCCCCCCTGGACCAAACCTCACTAATATTCAGAGTTGGCCATATACTTTTTTTGCGAAGTTTGGTGAGGATTCGTCCAGGGAGAGCAATGTTATGAGCCGCCCAAAATGTGCTCTTCCGATGGGATTATTAATTCATCCATAACTACACAGCCACTAGCGTATATATATTTATATTTCCAGCTACAGTGACGTCAGGGTTAAAAGAATCACTGCCCATGTCAAGTGACATAATAGGCATATGGTACTGCCATCCATGCAGGCAGCCCCTTCCTCGCCTGAAGGGGCAGACCCTTCCTCATTTTGAAGCTAAGCAGGGTTGGTCCTGGTTGCTGCACGGATAGGAGACAGTCCACAGTCCTGGATGCCGTGTGTTTTCTTAGTTTTAAATATCTCATAACACACTAAGAAAACACGCGGCATCCACATTTTTTCTGTTATAACCATACTACTGTCAGTCCTTGAAAGTATTGTACTCTTTAAGTGCAAGCTGTCATGACGTCCACAAGAAAAGCGCTTCAATCTCTGGCTAGGGACCTTTGAATACATGGAGAATTGCAAATCCAGCTTGCATGTGCGATGCAAACTGGAATCAAATGTTGTTATACATTACACAGCATGCGGTTGTGGGCGTGTACTTATGCTTAAGTTGCTCAACCCATTGGAAGAGCACTTTTTGGGTGGCTTATAACTTTGACCCCTCCAGACGAAACTTTGCAAAAAGTATATGGCCCCGTCAGATTGATTCTGCAAAGTTTTGTGAGTTTTTGTGCAGGGCGGTCCCCAAATGTGTGGTTTTTCCGATATACGCAATGGAAATAAAGTTTTGCTCACACATACAGCACAAACCGCTGGATGGATTTTCAGAAAATTTTGCCAGGGGCAGCAGCTTGGTCACGAAAGTGTGCTTTTGTAAATTTGGTGTAAATCTGTCCAATATTATTTGTTTAAACGGCCAAAAATTAGGTAAAAACAAATTATTGATATGACTCACTTCCCTGTTCGATCCCCGGACGGGCCTCCGATTGGTCCAGCGGGCGACGTGATGGCCGCAGACAACAAACACACGCACTGATTGGTCAATAAAAAACATGAAATGCGTCATATTTTCTAAAACGCCCACCATGTTGGATCCGAGGACAGCAGTCGATGTCCGCGGATAGCATAAAAGGGAAATAGTCTGGAAAACACATTTTGGGCTATTTGGTGGTGTAAAGAGGGCCTGGGAAGGGTCGTGGGTGAAATAAAGATGATTTGGAGCTATTTTGTTGGAGTAAAATGTGGGTGCGGGTTCCGCAGTAGTCCAAGGACAGCGCTGTGAATGTTTAGCTTGGAAAACACATGTGGACTAATTTGATGGTTGAAAGAGGGTGAAGAAATGGTAAGGGAACTGTTTTTATTGGTGACAAAAGGGCTTGGAAATTCTGCTGAGTTCATGGTTAATTTCAGTGTCCGCTGACATCATTTCGATTTCAGGGGTTCAGGGTGAGTTTTATTAGTTGATGGTGTATTGTACATACTTATTATATGGTTAATTGAATTGTGGTGGTTGTGTCCAGCAGCCAGATACTGGGGGGGCATGGCGTAGGCTACCACACTAGTAATATGTGTATAGCAATTATAGGTAATGAAGTGGGAGTATAAAGTGTTTGTAATATGGTGGAACTTTATAATTGAACTGTATATGGTACTTATGATGTATAACAATTGAGGATAGGGATTATACATAATGTATTTGATTATACTTGGCATGGTTACTTAGTTGCATAGTGTTATGAAGCTGAAATCTCTGTTCATTTTCTGTGGAAAAAAACTGTGTAATTTGTTAAGCATCTAAAGGTTGTGATGGGTTATGTTAGGAAGTATACTTGTACTGTCAATATATTAAACTGGTACACCCTGAGTGCCATATAAAAGTGGTCTACACATGTATTTTGGCTTTTTTACTTTCCTTTATGAAAAGGTGAAACAATGTTAAAGGTAGTGCATTGTAATTGTTTGCTGTTTTATGTGAGCAGGTGTTGATGAATGCTGCAATGCATTGCATTTGCAAGAGAGGTTATTGAGACGCTTATTACAGGGTAAGAAGCAGAAACCCTGTATACATATATATTTGTGAAAGAGTTGAAGAAAATATAAGCATAACTCTACTATGTTTTCTTAGATGTAGATCTTGTTGAATCTGGAAATAGAAATCTTGGTGAGTGTCACAGTAGTTTTTGATGGAGATTGCTGTGATTAACAGGAGATATGCACTCTCAGAGTTCAAGTGTACATCTGAAGTGTTGAAGTGAGATGAGAGGGTTCGGTGTAGAGTTCTTGATGTAATTGGTGGATGGATGTGTGACTCTCTGAAAGTAGCCAATGAGGCAGTGTTGACAACATGAAAGTCCACAGACACTTCGGTAGTCCACAGACAGCACTTGCCACATCTAGGTCTTTTGAGGATGCCTGTTATGGAAATGGGACTGTGGGGATCAGCCACGGTAGCAGGTGTTTTGATTGTTGTGTTTAGGCAAGATGGATGTGGCTATTGGTATGATGAAGGTCACTGTGTGGATGGTGGAAGGTTGTTGGATGATTCATTTGAAAAGGTTCACTGAATTGGGGGTACATCTCTGGTACTGTTGGATAGGAGGGAGTGGAGCTTTGGTGGTATACAGAGTGTGATGTAAACTGGGTAAATGTACTATCATATTGTAAAACTATGGCTCATTTTCAGTGTCCAGCCATAGATATTGTGCATTGTGGAGTTAATAGTTTGGGGTATGTTACGCCATTATGTCTGCAGGATGTATTAAAGGATATGTTCCGAGGCTTAATGGAACTATTTCCATGTGGAAAGATTATTTTTTCACAGTTGCATCCAAGGGATGTATGGGGATACCCAAATGTGTTTTGTGCACAACTAGAGAAAGTAGGCACCATGTCAATAATAGTGTATTTGCTTTTTTGTATGGTGTAGGCTTGGCATCTTTTGAAAATGAAAACATCAAGTTGGATGGTGCAAATAATTTTCCAGAGTGATGGAGTCAATTTTACTGATTTTGGGAATCAGATGTTTCGTGTAAATATTCAAAATGCACTGAGAACGTTTATTTGAGAAATATATAAAGTGCAAATGAAAACATTTGTAAGTAGTTCTAGGAAATGAAAATTAGAAAAGGAAAAAAAAATCAAAACTGAATAAAACGGTTATTTTCAGAGCCGCCACTAAAGAATAAGTAACTGAAATTGAGTTTAAATTCCCCCCACCCCTTTTCATTGGCTGCATTTTCCGTGGACACTCCAGCAGTCCGCAGACAGCATTTGCTACATCTGAGTCATTTAAGGGTGCCTGGCATGGAAAGGGGACAGTGGGGATCAGCCAATAAGGTTGGCTGGGTCTGGTAGACAGGAAGAGAGGGTAGTAAGAGTTTTATTAGCAGGACTTGTGAGAGCAGTGAAAATGGCCTTGGGATTGTCTTTCAGAAGGCAGAGTGTGCGAATTTTTGGGGACTGCTGGGTCCATTGGTTGAAGGTCTATGCTGAGCACTGTGGATTGGCTGAAAATCTTGGATTCAATCAATGGGAAGTGTTGTGATCTGGAGTGCGAAGCATGAAGTGGATGGACTTGCTCCCATTTTGTGCCAATATGGCAGAATTAAAACATCTCGACATTATTATTGTTCTATGTGGAGGGAACAGTTTGGGGTACGAGTCTGGAATTGCATTGCATTTTGCAATGAAAGAGACATTCACAAAGTTGAAAGAAATGTTCCCAAATGTTTTAAAAACAATGTCTTGCATTGCCCAGAGACAGGTGTGTTTATTTGGTCCGCAAATGGAAAAAGCAAGGAGCAACGGTAAAAAAGCTGTGTGTGCTTTTTTGGGAGACGTTGGCATGACATAGTTTCATTTTTTGGAGAGATGGAGCGCATCTAACTGATGTTGGCAATCAGATTTTTCTGATAAACATTCAAAGTGCCTTGAAGCTGTTTTTGTGAATACATAACAGGTATGTTTTGAAGAATCTTTGTTAGTGAAGTATATAAAACAGAAAAAACAAAAAAAAACAAAAAAAGACAAAATGAAGAAAACACAAAAAAAGGTTATCCAAGAGCCACCATTTTTGTGCAAAAAAACACATACAATGATTTTCATGCCCCCCATGCCTGGAATTTCCAAGATGCCCGTGGACTACCGTGCTGTCCGCAGACTCTACAGCCTGCAAAGGGGCCTGCGATTATTTTTCTCATTTTTATTTTTTAACTGCGAAAGGTGGCTCCTAAAGGAAACCTTTTTTTGTTTTTGTAATTTCTTTGGATTTTTTTGCAGGAGAGGCAAGGTAGGGGAGGGGAAGAGGGAGGGAAGAGGCACCAACCACATGGATGAAGGGGCTGGTGGAGGGAGGAAGATGTTGGGCGGGCCTTAATCAGGTAGGTGACAGTGTTTCATGTGCTCCTTGACAGCGGCCTCAAAAGCAAGCCGAAACTGCTCCCCCTACAGTAACTGGCATTTGTGTGGAAGTTTAATATTTTTTATAGGGTTACATGTAAGGTTCTTAAAAAGTTATTTCTGGATGGATGTGTGACTGTACGAAAGCAGGCAATGAGGGAGTGTTGTAAATATCAACGTAAAAAGGGTAGAAGGGCTGTATTGTGCAATGGTTTACATATGCCTTCTGATGCCTGGTATGGCAAGGGGACTGCAGAGACTGCGGATAGTTATGAAGTTCCAGTGATTGTGGTCATTGTTGCATGCTAGAGAAAGGTGTTTGGGACAGAAAACTGTTTCTGTGTTTTTTTATTTTTCTCTAGTATCCAATTGCCTATTATTTCCATTAGTACAATGTAAAATGCTAATGGTAATGTTGGAGATTCCTATTGAATTTACCTACTTTACCGAAAAATGTATATTAGATGGACTCTATACACTTTTATCTTTTTACCTCTATTTTTAGACTGTGAAAGATGGTTATTAAATGTACCTTTTTAAGTGTTTTTTATTCCGTGTTCTAGTTTAACTTTTTTTTGCAGGAGACGTTAGGAAGTAAGCTGAGTGAGGGAAATAAAGAAAGGGATACCAACCGTAGATAAAGAGGGGCAGGTGGATAGGGAAGAAATTGGGTTTGTGTTCATTTTAAGTTAGGAGGCTGTGTTTCTCATGCTCAGTAGTATGTTACAGTATATACATAATACTGTTGCCTTGGAAAGATATGGATCTACAGCTTTTTGTATGGCTTGCACAGTAGCTGGTGAGATTGTCTGCCCTAGAAGAGTAGCTTGTGTCATAGTAGTATGGGTTGAGGAAGATGAGGTAGTGGAAGACAGCCTACTATTTCATGAGAAAGGAACAACTCTTCTCAGAGCATCTTGGTGGTTGGATTTATTGTGGTGGCACATGGAGATGGCCCCATAGGAGTACTGCCCAGGTTGTATGCGACTGAGTATAGCTTTACACTCATTGCATTGGTACATCACCAACGGTGGTAAAGAAAGTGCCACTCCCATGATTCTTTCTGGGTGCTAGCAGTAGGTGTTTCCTCTACTTCATCTTCTTGGTGGTCTTAATTGATTTGGTATAAAATGTGCATGCAACTTGATAAATATTGGAAAAACGAAGAGACAATTGAGACAAAGAATTTGTGAACAACGATCTTGTGTCAGAAATAAGGTAGATAACAAACCGATGGTGGCACATTTCTCCAAATATAAGCATAAACCTTCAGACATTTGCTGGTTTGTGATACAAGTCATTGTGGGGGGGTGTACACCATCATTTAATACTAAGAAAAGCAGAACAACATTGGATTTACAAATTGGACAAGGTTCAGAACAGTTTAAATTCATGCGTAGATTTAGGACTATTTATGTAGTCATGGTCTCTAAGTAGATCTCCGCCTACAAATGGGTTTAGACCTTCAAACCTAATTACTGGTCAGTCGCCTGTCCTTAAAAATAAAATGAATAACAAATAACATTAGATTGTTCCTTATTAAATGGGAAACACAATGACCTTCCCTCTTTGAAAACATTGAAAATTAAGAGATGGGAATAAGTCCTGCCCTGTTCACCTTTTTTTTTGTTGATTTTTCACATTCGTCCTAATTGTCCACTAAGAAATCTGTAACATTAGAACTAAAAAACAATGAGAAGACGAGGAGAATTATGGATGAGATATACTGATTGCAAAAACAAAACCTATTCAAGATGGCACCTAAAAACAGCAGATGCTGCCGGTCTGTGAGGTGGGCCTCCCGGTGCAATACGATTTGACATCTTTAAAAGAATAACCTAACCTACATAGCGGTAAGCATGAATAAGTGAATCACTTTTCTCTATCCATTTATTATTATAATGTTTCTGGGAGATCCAGCCACAAGTTGGCACACTGGTATACTCACCACAAATGCCTATACCAAGATGCCGCAAGGATGGGAGCCTCGTTGTAGGAGATGTGAACTATATGTGTGACACGGCTTTCCAGGCCACGTTTCAGTAAGCGATTCATGGACCTGAGTGCATCAGACAGATGCCATGCAAGGGCTAAATAGGTGAGACATTCAATTGTTCGAAGATGCGGCAGGAGAAGCTGTAAGATCAATTTTTGTACAGCACCACGCCTGTTTTAACTTTACTCTTGATATAAATTGATGTATAAGATACGGGTGAACAAACGTGGAATTTAAGTGTTAGAGGAACATTTGCCTCATAAAGCGGGTTACGCTTTCAAATTTAAATCATGTATAGCGCAACAAAAAAAACAAATCACCTCCACTTTTTTTCTTCTGAAAATATCCATATATAAATTAAGGCATAGCATGATTTGTTATCACCAGAAAGATTATGTTAACCATCGAAAGACTATTAAAATGTATTTTTAAATAGTGTTAAAACATCATAAAACATTGAAAATGTGGTTTTAAGCAACCAAACTTAAAAGACAATCTGTTCCTTTGCAGAGAAACAAACAATGAAGAAAACTCATTGAAACCCAAGGTATCTGATTGACAGAAGAAACCCTGATAAGAGAAAGTCAGTGAAAAACCCCATTCTAGGGCTAAAAGAACAACATGGAGAATATTTACAATGTGATATTGACTCCTGATACAACCATTCTTTCAGTAGGAAACACTAAAGAAAAGAAATGTCTTCCATCTTCAGACAGAAGAAATGTGTCTATAGATGTTGCCCATATCCACATGCATTGAAATCAAGGTCAGTGTCTGACATGCTAGCACCAGCACTCATGTTTTAGAATATATCTTTTTTTTGTTGTTTGTTTATATTGTAGTGTCTGCCCACACAACATCAAAGGGGTGCCTAGATTAAGTTGTCAAACAAAGACTATATCATCTGGAAGAAGGCCTGGAAACAACAGTCAGAAAGCGATGTGGATAACGTGATAAGACACAGGGGCTGAAACATATGTTGACTGTCCCAAGGCCAGAATAGAGCGCCTATGTTCTGTTTTTTTCAGTCTTCTAGTAGAGTTTGGACATTGATATATGTCAAAGAGAAGTGCTTCACTGTGAATTAGAAAAGGAAGCATTTCACTGCTCAACATTACAAGAATACCATATGTGTCGAATGAAAATCAAGTCACATGCTATACTAACCTGTCAGTAGGATAACCATATGGTTATACAAATGCATATGTAGGCTCAATATTTGGTAGAAGTATTGTTTTAATGCTGTTTTAGCAAAAATTGAATACATTGGATAAATTATGATATATGAAAAAAAATGCATGGTTGAATACATGGCGAAATATAAACACAGTATTGAAAATGTCAGTCCGAACCATTGATGTGGCAATAAGGGAGGGGTAACCAGTTTCCATCTGTTGTCTCATACTTAATTGATTTGTTCCTGGCTGTGCTTCTTCTATTGTGTAGTCCCTGCAGCTGCTGGTGATGATGATGTCTCCTGGGGAGAAGGGATGGGAAAAACTGATGCCATTTTGGAAGTTAAATAGCAATTCTGCTAATATTGTTTGAAGGATGTGCTTTCTTCTGGATTGCAGCTTCAAAATCAGTAAGAATAGGTGTAGAAGCTGTGCAAGGGTACATTTTCAGCTTCAAAGTTCCTAGATCAGCTGAAAATGTAGTTCTGAACTGTTTGCGAAGCACGTGCCCATTCGTGAACACTTAGCATGCTGCAAGCGCGTGGTCATTTGACACTGTCTGCGGTGATGTCAGATGTTCGCGGATGTCAGCGAACACAAAAACTGTGAAAAAAGTTGGAAAATGTTTAAAGAAGTGTTAAACAAAAACTATGCTAGAAAGTGGGTAAAGGGGAGTTTTAAGGTGAAACTTTCTAAATTGGAGAAAGATTTTGCTATATTTAGATAAGTATCATATTAGTAAGTTGTAGCAAATTAGGGTGCACTGGAAAAAACCCATTAAATTCACAAAAAAAATGTAATAAAGGGACATTATGGTTAAGTTGTACTATTAAAACCCATGACATGTACTGAAAAAACTTTGTTAAAAGGACATTATGGTTGCAAGTAAAACCGAAAAAAACAAATTCGCCAGTTATGGTAAATTAAGCAACCATAACTTGCCCCACCACCGTGCAATGCTAAGACAAACATCCAGTACAAGAAAGATGACATCTCAAATAAATGTAATTGATGACATTACTCTTGACATCACATATTAAAATATTTTTGATGAACAGTCTCTATAAGGGGTAGTGCTTATATTGTTGGTAACAAGATGTCATGGGTGATTGGGAGATCTGTATTAAAAAATGTTCTCATCTAAAGAAAACATTATATTTGAGTGTTGTTGTTAATAAAGTGCACAGTAGTGGCATGAGTTATGTTTGCTTAGCTTACCAGAACTGTCGAATTTCTTTTTTTTTCAGCTAATATGCATATACATATATAATATGCCCCATTATTGTTTCAAGATCTGATATGTTCCCAGTGCTCTCTGAGAGCTCTGAGAGACTATATTTCTGCCTTTTGCTGAATTGCATTTTGGTATTTGCAGTCTCCCAGTCAAGATGGGGGAATAATGCCACAATTGTACACTTTTTGCCTAACATAGTTCTATAAGGATTTATATATTTGAATGACACTATGCTAAGTGTACTTTCTTCAAATTATCTTTATAAAGCAGAGTATTGTTGAAAGCCAGACATGTGGGTGAGGAGGGAAAATGAGAAGGCAAGTACGTCATGAGTATTTCCCCAGGATGTGGCAAGAGAGGTTTGAATCCTGGACACTGGTGCAGTTATTTTTCCCTGGGTGTGGCTGCTTTTCAGGGCACAAGTAAAGGACATATGTGTGGACATCGTAACAACATTTTTCAGAAGGCAGACAGGCCCCCTGGGATTATTTGTGGTTGGCAAACTTGCTCAAGTATTTTGCTACTAGGAATTTAATCAGGTTGTCATGTTTCCAGTGCAGACGCTTACCCACATGACCGCAAGCACTTG
Source organism: Ambystoma mexicanum (assembly GCF_040938575.1). NCBI lineage: Eukaryota > Metazoa > Chordata > Amphibia > Caudata > Ambystomatidae > Ambystoma > Ambystoma mexicanum. Next base: position 1,337,897,382 of record NC_090932.1, read on the forward strand.
TTTTGTATTGGGACTCTGTTTTCCAGAGAATATTTTACTATAGATTGCTGGGTTTAAAAGGTGTATCTCGCTTCTTAACTAAAGCGTCTGATCCTTGGCAAATAATGTTATCTCACTGTGCATTCCCTAAAAAATGTGTGCGATCTCAAAGCCTGCCATCTTTTATACATAACAATACCACTGTCAATTACGTTAAGGTGACAACTTAATGCAATAAAACCCCTGAAATTCAGCTAAAGCCACCTTAACTGCATGCTCCCTGTTGTGCAACCTATGACCACAATGAAGAAATCACAGATGACATCCCTAATAATATCCCAGATGGAACCACTGGTGATATCACTGTTTACATGATATCCAACACCACTAATAACATCTGTGATGGCATCAGACATAATGTAATATCAGACACAATTACCTTTAGTTCTAATTCCCACTGAAACTGCTTGCAATCGTTTATGAGTAAGATACTATTTAACTAGGGTTTACCGGATTCCATTTCACAGCAGCCCTCTCTCTATTTAGATATCCCCAGGTGCATCAGTGCTGGCGCATCAGGATCTATCTGGTCTGTCCCGGTCGATGTCATCCATGTCTCCTTGAGACTTGTCCTTACCCTCCAATATCTTAACTAAGTGTGAAGCGATGTGCGTCTGCCTAATTTACTTACTAATTTGCATCCGCTTAAGGCATCAGACCTTGCTAAGTAAACCTTGAATCATGACACATCGAGGAATGGTCTTCCTCCTAAACGCTGCTGCTATAATGATGTTGTTGTTTTCTATATGGTGCTTGAAGACCTGCCGCTCATTTCATCTGAGATGTTTATTATGTCTGCTGCCAACAAAACACTTCCTCTCCGCATAAGCACAGAATGTCTCAGGTGATTCAGGGTCACTTAAACCTCCCGGTGTAGATATAGTGCTACCATATTCTCAGGTTTATGCGCAGAAGTATTTTACAGTTGAGACATGGAATGATAAACCCCTGCTACTCCAACTAGACTTATTCTTAGTACATGTACTATTAAAACAGATATTCACCGCCATGTCACTCCCTGGTCGGACAGATCATAGTTACTAGGTTTGGTTTATTTCTTATATAGCGCATCACGCCCATAGGAAAACAGCACAAACATAAAATAGAAATACATAACAATCAGGCAAGTGATGAAACATAAAAAAGAAGGAACTACCAGGGCATAGATGTCCATAAGAAAGTCAGTTCACAATATTTCTCAGCTTAGAGGAAGAGGCCATATTTTGCAGGTTATGATTTTTACTCAAGAACAAGCGTCATTTACTTAGCCCTCATCCGATAACAATGCAATCTGTATTATCCAGGGAACACAGTTGTCGATATGTGTCCTTCAAAGGACTCTCAGATCTTGAGTTCTAACAAAATGCCACTCTTTAGATAAGCCAGGCTAAAATGTTGTTTTTAATTGCCTCTCTGGATTCATATTCACTAGTCTTATCAACATTAGTAAGGATTACATTTCTAGAATCCATGGCAAAGTTCCTTACATTAGGGTCATCTACTCTACCCATACAAGACTTGCTTGAACAAATGTCCTTTAAGAAAAGGGGATCACATGGGTTATCCAGGAACATAGATTTGAGAATTCCAACAGAAGGAAAGTCACTAGCTGGACCAGAAACAGGCATTGCTACAGGAACCTGAGGATTCAGACCTTTATGAGGAGGCTCTTCTGGACAAGTTTGGCAACCTTGATGAACCCACTTCTGTGTGTCAGAGGTTTGACAGGACTTTCCTCGCCAATAGGCATGACTTGACAACATTTGTCCATGTTTGGTGAATGTAGCGTAGATGTTTTAAGAGCCAGTGAAGCGACACAAACACAGAGATCTTCAGCATTTAAACATGCATCCAGATCCAGCATTACATGCTTTTTAAGAAGCAACCAGTTTCCTGGAGTATTTTGGTGACCAGTCTTCTTTCCAGGACCTTCAAGAGTCACTTCACCTGTCCCCTCCCCTGTCCCAACCAGCAAGGGTGGAATTGACAAAACCCACAAGGGCACATAGCCTTCAGGATTGTTGGGTTCACCATCCTCTGAAAGAACCCCATTTGCCTCCACATGAGTAGCATTAGAAAGGCTCGCTATATTCAGAGGCTGCATGTGTGAGGGGGGAAAAAGGCCCTGCTATGGCACCATTAACTTCAGTAATATCTCTCTTAATAACTTTGCTGGTAAAGAGAAGAGAGTTTTTCTGAAGTCTTTGTCCTCTTTCTTTTCAGTAAGACCACCATGCACACGTCGGAGGAGGCCATACTAGGCGGTGCAGCATGACGGGTGGATTCTAGGTCCTTTCCTCTAGTTGGATTGCACAGTGAGCGCGGAGAGCATGTCTGAGTTTCTCTGCGTCCTTGTCTATTGCTTTTGGGTGACTCTGGAATTCTAGATTCTTCGGTCCTTGGAATGGCTAGTGTTTCTAGCATACGAAGGGACGAGGGGACACTGGAGACCTTCTTACTGCCTTTTTGTGCCCGCGGGAGCCCGTATAACTTTGTTGAGCTTGCCGTGATTGCTCAGTAGTCTGTGGTATCCGCGCTGCTCCTCTCCAGTAAGCCTTGCAGTTTTCTTTTTTCTCTCTGGCCATGATGCCTTTTCCGGCCCTCATCTGACCATATTAATTTGAAAATGCCTGTTACTAGGGCAAATATTAATGTTGCTCTTTTGAGAACATGTTCCATGGTGGGACATGCTACAGAGGTTGAGGATTTAATTACCCTGCATGATTTATACATACTTTGCCTCACTGAAATGTGGTTATTAAACTCTTCTAACCTTGTAGCATCACTAGCCATCCTCCTGGGTATAAAATTATCAGAACAGATCGAACTAACAGTAGAGGTGGGCATTGTATTTATCTTAAGAGATACTTTGGATGTTCATGTCCTAAACTCTTTGCATATAGATAACTACGAGTACTCCATGATAAATGTGTATCAAATAAGGTGAGACCAATGGTTTGTCTGGCAGTTCTCATGAATACTGTTTAGCAGCTAAGGCTGTCTCCATTATATAAGAATGGTTCCTATTATTATCGGTATTGCATCCATTTAAAATCTGTGACTTGGTTGATAAGGTATAGTGTGTAAGGACACATGAAAGGTTGATGCATTAAGCTTGGCCCTTACTCTCTTCTAATTCCAGGAAATGTTGTTCCATTAAAGCAATAGAACCTCTCAAGCAGCAAATAATGATCGAAAAAATCAAACGCTGCCGAGAGGGCGAGAGGCATTAGCATGGCAGCCTGGCCCCTATCAACAATTTCTACCAGGTTATCCCTTAAATTCATCATGGCAGTCTCAGTGTTGTAGGTATGCGGTACTATCAAGGATTTTTAAGAGAAAAGGCCATTTGTGATAGGATAGTAATTACAAGGAAGGTAATTACTCTCCTCCTGCAACTTACGCTCCCTCTTCCTGCAGGCTGCCTCTCTCATTAATATCCCCCTATTATGCTTATATAAAAACCAAATTGCTGAAGAGATTTCCCAATGTGACATGGATGCCCCTAAGTTAGGATGGAGGAAAACTGGCATCCTGTTATATGCTGATGATACAGGCCTGATTAGTAAGACGAGAGGAGGTATTCAGAAGGCATTAAACCTGTTTGCCTTAATATCAGCAAGGTTGTGTCTTGTAATTAATCAGAACAAAACCAAGGCTATGCTTGGGTCTAAAAGAGGCAGGAAATGCCTCACCACAACACGCTGGGGACGGTTGGGATTGAGAGAGTCGCATTTTATGACTATCTCGGAGTTTGTCTTGATGAAAGAGGATCTTGGGGAAGACAGAACAATCCTTACTTAACTATTCAAGGCAAGGGGCGGCAGTGCAGGTTGTTATCAATTATTACAGGAGAAATGCAGTGTCTCAGGGGTACTTACAGGGTTAATGTCAGGCCTTGGAGGTTCTGAGGACTTGTGCAAACGCATCCGCTATGTATGGCGCTGAAATCTGGGGCCACTCTGATCTTGGTAGGATGGAGCAGAGGCAAATGGCAATGCTGAAATAACTCCTTGCCCTCCCAAGGAGTGCACCATCTCTTCCTTTTAGATTAGAGTTGGAGGTGGATAGTCTTGCTTTCGACGCTAAGCACCGACCCTTAATGTACTGCTACAAATTGTGCAACTCGCCCACCCTTTGGATCTATGAGGAAGGCCTCTTGTGGGGAATCTATGTGATCACGGCCCCACCCATAATGTCAACTATTGAATTGCTGACTCCCATTATGGCACACCGCAGTGATCACATAGATCACTGTGCCCAGTATACCCATAGCCGCCTCCCCGCTATCCACTTGCGTGGGTCGTTACTGACGCTACATGGTCCTTTTATTTTTTTTTATTTTTGTTTTACTTTTTATCCCCCGCTTACCATTATGTTAAGCAGGGGACACCCACACAACCCCTGACTCCGATACTTAGCCCAAGAGGCGTAGGGGACACCCCTACAACCCCCGCTGTTCTAGGGCTCAATAATGGAAGTCAAGATTTTGTGCACCCCTAAAGGCGCGGTAACTGCGGGGGCAAAACAGTGGAACAGACATTTTTGTACGATTCCCTTTGATGTACTTGTGCACGATCGTGCTAGTGCTCTCCCATGGGTTTGTTATGACTCCACCCTTACCAGAAAACTCGGCCTCCCTTCTATGAAAACACTTGAATCCCAGGACCATATTGAAGCGAAAGATTGCATCAAGCAAATATAAGGACTGGTACTACAAGATTAAACTTTTCAAGATCGGATTGGCAGGTGCAAAGGCGGAATACATCAAGCAAAAGCACGCGTTCACCCGACAAAAATATTTATCCTGCACTGATGATAAGAAAGCACGTACCTTGTTTTTAAAAGCACGGTTGGGGATTCTTCCATTGGCAGCGGATGTAAGCTCCTCGGGCAAAGGCGACCTACCGTTGTGTAAAATGTGCAGGTGGGGAGACAAAGATCTTGAGCATTTCTTGTTTATGTGCCCCTGATATGGGAGCATCCGCTATAAGTGGCTTGTCCCTACTTATAAAAAGTTTAATTTAAGGGGCATGAGAGAGTGGTTGGAATTGTTCCTATGTAATCAAAACCATGTTGAACTCCAAACTCATTTGGCTTTTTGAAAAATGTCTGGCGCCTGAGAATTAAATGTATTTTGTAAATGTTATACCATTTAAACTACCCTTTTTAATCGTGTTTTATGGTTTAGCCCTTTCTTCAAATGCTGTTTTATCTGATTCTTTGATGTTCCTGCTTGTATCGCTATGCTGCAGAAATACAGTCTGTACTACTTCTAGTGTAGTAGTGAGGGCTTATGTAAATGTTGAATATTTGTTAAGACCAATCTCCAAAAGGACCACTAGTCTACATTGGAAATAGATCGATTTCTGGCTTGATGCAAACAGAATGCACGCAGTCAAATCTCTTTTCTAAGTAGATGCTGTTAATGACTTCCATTAAAAAGATATTTTTACAATAATAAAATCGCCAAAAATACATTCTGGTATAACACAATGGTAATTAACAGAAAGGAATTCAAACAGTTCAGGGCTCAGATGCGTATTTCTGTTGCAAGCTAACTTGCACTCTGTGATTTGTTTTAAAAATTGGATTTCTGGCTTCACAAATCTATATGATGTCAAGAAGGAGAGTTCCCCTGAGACTGGCCATCCATGACTAAGGATAACATACTTGAAAGGAACACATGCCAGTTATAGGCCAGTAATTGTTAGTGGGCCTTTATTCACAAAAGACAGCTAAGCAGTAGGTCCAGATACCACTGTGCTACCACTGTGCCAGACATTTATGAATCAGAAGTAATCTCTGGGGTTCAACTGCAAGTGGCAGTGTTTTGTGCAATTGCCACATTATTGCTAATATTTTGTATGAGCCACTGATAATGGACATTTTTTTAAATAAAGAGATTACAATTTGCAACCTCATCTCACTGAACAGCTCTTCTTTACTATGCTTTAAAATGATATCATAAATAGGGTTTCCTGTTTTAGGGGTTCGTTATTTTTTACTTCCGGGGGTGTTTTTTCAGTGTTTTCAAAATGTTTCATAATCTTTGTTTATCAGAATTTCCTGTTTGCCTACTTCACAAAATCATGCATAACTGTTTTTCCAGTGTAAATACACAAATATTCTTTAATTGTTTCATTGAGCGCATAAGTAGGGTAATGTCTCTTAGAGCAAGATGTTATGAACACTATCCGGACAATAAATCCAGTAATATCTAACATTTCTACAAGTCAAAATTATTGTGATTAATTATGCAATACTTTTCCAGGGGCTCTTTGCCCATCCTTACCCTTTCATTTCTTCCGATGAAGACTTTGATTTGTGAAAACAAACTTTCCACATTTTATTGACTTCTAATTTTAGCAGATAAGGCATACCATGATAAAAGTATTTTCCGGGGAGCAATACGTTTGGTGGAGATAAGGATTATTTTGACTGTCAAAATAAATAAACTCCAAGCAAATAATAACTGTTTATCAAGTGCTGCTCAATATAAAATGAGAAAGAAGTCTCATTACTGTAACCCCTAAGGCTTGATTGGAGGGGGTGAGAAGGCCAAAACTGTTTGCCTGGTGTGGGACTATCAGGTGATCCATTAGCAGAATTTTTCAAAGGCACCTCAGCAAGTTAGGTGATTGTTGCTGAGATGTTATATGTTTATACCTTCCTGTAAATCATATGGATTTTTTATTATTCCTGCTGCATCATGTGCTGTAAAAAGTGAATATACGCAGAGTAAGTGAGCATACCTTAAAGTGAAATATACAAATGTAGTTCACCTTCCCAAGTGTTCAAGACAAAGAGCATTGGACTTTTAAAAAAAGTAATGAACACCAGAAAAATAACCAGAGAGAGGAAATGTTCCAGTATAAATGATGGAAAATTATGAAACCCAGCAATCTGTAGTGAAATATTCCCTGGAAAACAAAATCCCAATTCAAGACAAGTGAGTACTTGTTTTCTTGTTGATAAGCATCTGCACTGGGAACATGACAACCTGGGTAACATCCGGTAGCCAAATATGTGAGCAGGCTTGCCAACAACAAAAAAACCCAAGGGGTTACGTCCACCTTCAAGTTACGCTGTCCACCCATATGTATGCCTTAAATGAGCCATTGTTTATAAATCTCACCTAATTTAAAAACTCTCTTTGAAGAAAGAGAGTGCTAAGCAGCAATTAAGGGGCCTGCAGCTTGTGATGGGCTGCTGGTTGCGGGTGCTCTAGAGAGCCACATGAGGTTGGGAGGTGACCGTGACACTGTGGCCTCACACAATCCTCATATATGGAAGCCTCACACAGCTTTCTTTTTAAAGCCGACAGGCAGCTGACACTTTTCGGCTCTCCTCCAGACAGATACACATACACAGAGGGTCTCTGACCGAAAACTAAGCAACTGAAAAATCCATGTTAAACCATTTTTTGTAAATACAAATATTTGTCACTGGTCAAGGGCTATTTTGAGGAATTTTAGTCAATTTTAAGACGTGAATCAGCAACCATAAAAATGGCTGCAATTTATCTCCAATTCCTCAAAATAGCTCTGACCACATATGAATACATTGAAGGTACAGGATTTTTGAATAAGGTCAGGGGACATGAGGGGAAGTCATGGGAGAAAGCAAACAGGCATACATGGGTGGAGTAGGGCCCTTTACCTATTGTCTGCTAAGCCTCCTCTCCAGCCACCCCTTGAATTCCAAACTTCATCCCATCCCTGCTCCTACTAAGGCACCATTGTGAAAGGGAAAACAGTGTTTTTCAGTTTAAACCTAGGAGACAGGTTTTCTTCCGGGGGTTGTGGGGTTCCGGTGTTTATCGGATTTCACTGAAAACAGGAAAGCCTAATCATAAACTATAACCTTTTGGCTTCAGTCATGGTCTGAGGAAATAATTTCAAATCTAATTTATAAACTGGGTTAATTACACCTCTAGAAACAAGAGACTGACCTTACAATGTTGCTGTTCCTATGTACAAGTAGGACATTCGGATGAGACACTGACTTTGTGCATCATCGATGGACCAACAGACAACAGTCGACTTAATGACCCTATCCCAATGCTGGACTGTCGTAATGGACATGAGCACTGATCTAAAATTGATTAAGGCAATAGGTTTCCCAGAGATGGGGGCACAGTACTCGGGTAGTCGACACTCCTGACAATACTGAAGATCACTTGCCACATTGTTTTGGGTGGTTTGAATTGTCAGGATGTTATGGTATAGGTCTTTACGGGAAATTTTTATTGTGGACCTCTGTTTATAAGAATCCAGCGGTCACATTAGATTGTCCTATTTATTGAAAATGTCACAGATTCTGATGGCCTATATTAACAATTTGAAGATAGCATGTTGTTTTTGGGCCAGCTCATAGGCAATGGTGCAGTTGTATGAACTGGGCACCAACAATGGTATTGTTAACCACATCTGATATTTGGAGTAACAAAATTACATTCGGATATTAACAGTTGAAAGGTTAGTATGCAACAAGATTGATTTCGAGGGCTGAAAGAGTATATTAGCAGAGATGGATAAGATCTCATGTATGATACATTTAAACACAAAAGACCTTTGTTAGTTGATTGTGGCCTACATTAGTAAAGGCTCTCCTCTATAAACATACTTGATGTATGGTAATGACACCATGGTGTAGCAATAATGAACATACCTAATGCTTAATAGCTTTATGTTGGAGCAGTGTCTGAACTTCAACTTGTTTATTCACAACCATAATATTGTTCATCTCTCCTTCCTTTTCCCTATGTATCATTAGAGCTATACTCACTTGGGATCTCGTTTCCTTCCATCTGATCTACCTTACTTACAGTAGCTAGCGTTCTTCAGTGCATTTACCTAATCTACCTTTCCTACAGTAGCTAACCTTATTTGGTGCGCTTACCTGATGTACCTTACCTATAGTAGCTGGCCTTGTTCAGTGCACTTACCTAATCGACCTTACCTACAGTAGCTAACGTTCGTTAGTGCACCTACCTAATCTACCTTACCTACAGTAGCTAACCTTCTTCAGTGCACTTACCTAATCTGCCTTGCCTACAGCAGCTAACCTTCTTCAGTGCACTTACCTAATCTAACTTACCTACAGCAGCTAACCTTCTTCAGTGCACTTACCTAATCTACCGTACCTACAACAGCTAACCTTCTTCAGTGCACTTACCTAATCTACTTTACCTACAGTAGCTAACCTTCTTCTGTCCACTTACTTATCTACTGTCTTGCACTTTCAGAAAGATGTTTGTACTCTACTGTTTCCTCTCCACTGTTTCATTCTTCCATTTTTCAGTGTAACTTTTTTGTTTGTTAATTCAAACCAAACTCCTTGTGTTTTTCTTTCCTCTTCGATATTTTCCTTTAGTCTTGTTGCGGTTCATCCCACGTTCTATTCTCTTGTCTGAACTGTAAACTGTATGTGCTGTTTTCCCAAAATACTCTTCCATCGACCAGGTATCTTTCTTTCCTGCAGATGACTGCCACTCCCCATAATGTTGACCACCCACTGTATTCTCTCTCTTGCCCCGCACTAATCCATAGACCATGTCATTCTCTCTCTCATTTTCGCTCTTCAGTACCTTTATGTCCCACTTTCCACAGCTTTTCTTTTCTACTCAAGGATACCCCTGTTCAACTATTACCTTCTTAAGTCCTTACCCAGTTATCTTTCCACGTGCTATCTACTGAAAGCCACTTAAATCATGGCATGGTTTCATTGTGCATATAATAAAGTGTTATGAAATCGAAATTCAGTAATTGCATCCAGTTTTAAAAGTCTCTCAAATTGCAGTTATATTACCCGTACAATATCCAGTTCCTGAGAAATAATTGCTCAGCCATGCAAATTCTCCTGTATACTGAGTTATTGTGCACACTAACTATTCTGTTATCATCCACATTATGCAACACACTTAGTTGAGGCATCTGACCATCATTGTGTGCTGGGAAACGTCCAGAACCAGAATTAACATATTCATTTGGAAAGGAGTTGCAATCTTTACGATGTTTCATGAGCGGGTGAAACGACTTATGCCTTAAAGAGGATCAAAGATCACAGACTTCTTTTTTGCATGTGGCTAAGATGTGGAAATAAGATTCTCAATGTTATATTTACCATTCAACAGCTCCAGACAGGCCCAGTGATCTGGAAGCTATCCTTATGTCCAAGGGTCCAGTGTGCAGTTTACATATTCGTCCCTAGCAGATTGCTGATGAGCTATCGAGTGGAATTGGGGCGTTCCTGGTTCACTTCTGCATTCCATGCATTATAAGGTTGTAACTGAACTACCCCCCGCTGGAGCGGCAGAAACAGAAGGTGTGCTATTTACACCCCATATTGTGTTTTCAGGATCTATTCGGCATCTTTCTAACCCTGCTTATTCCAGAATGCGTGGCGCATCACTGTGCGTTAATTTGGAGTATGATTTGCTGAACAATAAGCGGGTGAACCACGATCGCAGGGCAGGGTTCTGTTATGCATGACAGCTACTCCTCAAAAGAATGTTTACATTTGTTCTGACCTCGTTTGTTTATTTTCATGAACTGCAAAATATTGAAATTCAAAGATGTACCTACTTATTGGAAGACATCAGGAAGAATTTTAAGGTCAGAATCCTAATAAAATAAATGTTCGTACATTTGTGTAAAGTACAATGACATTAATTATGACGATTTGTAAAGGATGGTTGAGAGGTGTGTACTAACACCCACCAAGAAGGAAGCAAAGGATCAACTTTCTCCAGCATGGTGGCCTTACTCTGGAAGACAGTCAAATGAACTTTGCCCAATTCAGAATCACCTTAGACTCAAGAAAATGCGAAATATCTGGCTTTTCAATGCCTTATCAATAATAATTCCACCTTTCAAATGGAGTCTCTGCAGCATGTTACACCAACCAGCAACCCATACCCAATCCCACAGTATAGGCTCTCCCTCTGAGCATATGTCAAGCATCCAGGGAATGCCATTCTGGCTCCCCCATCCCCCTTCACAATGCAGCTCCCACTCCAAGGTGACTTTGTTTCAAGTTGTCCCTCAGAATACCAGTAGTGCTGTAACGTGCCAGTACATCCCTACCCGAGTTCACACATGCCTTTCAATGACTGGCGCCCATGAACCAGCAGCCAATAAAAATGTGTCTGTCCACTAATATCTAATTGAAGACTTTGCTAGCCCAACCCACTAGCTACTCAAATTCCACTCATAAACACACCGCATGCCAACCAACCAAGCCACCCCTCCCAGCAGACAGCAAGCAACAGAGGACTACACTTTTGCAAACAACTTAAATACTACAGCCTTGGCGAATGCATCCTAGCACTACCGGCAGACCACATCTCTTTTCTAGACACTAATGTCTTAATGTTCTTGGCAACAAAACACCTAGAAAATTATTGGCAGGCAGGCCTCACTGTACATCCGGTCAACAGGCCTCAACAAAAGAGCAAAGCTTTCTTGCATTTGAATATCTCGCCATAATAACCAAAGTCACCCACTCTTTTTCAGATTCCATACAGAACCTGCGTAACATGCAAAGGCAGTGATGTGTGGTATACATTTTACTAACATTACAAACATTGACATATGGGTAACGGCACTGTTATAAATCAGGCACATGAGTTGTAAATCATTTAAAGATGTTTTGTGTCTTTTTCCTGGTTTATGGATTCCAAAGAAATATGCAGTGATTTAGCAGTAGACAGTGTGTTGGCTATATTTTGAAAATACTATCAGTGAGTATTTTGGACAGTGTAAGAAGGAAATTAAAGGAGAAATCAAAGATATATATCAGAACATAAACCGCATAAGCAGAACGTGATTAAACAAGACCAGAGCTTAATCTTCCTGGAGGAAAAAACCCAAAGAGAGCAAACCCAAGGTGAGTACAGATGGCTCAGCTAAAGCATCTTTGAAGTTAGAATCTGATGGGAAATCCGTAACCAGTGACACCCCCCTACAAGAACTGAGCATGGTTCCATATAACGTATCTAGCCAAACAAAGAGACAAAAAACTAACAAAAATAAGTATTCTTTGATCATTGACAAATACAGGATGTGGTCACAAGATGGACAAGTGATTTACATGAGATAACACATGGTATGTCCCAGATAACCAGTTAGACCTCTGAGAAATATATTAACATTCAGAATTAGGAATGGGGATTTGGAAATACATAGGTGATTAAGTGAGTGTTCACGTGAATCTAAAAAGGATAAGGGGAATATTTCCTCAGAGTTGGAATAACAGGTGGATTATAGATATTGACAGGTGAACAAGATTGCTAAAGTTAAGAAAATACCTTGGGAACAGATTTAAAAAAAACAACGCTCATGTTTAATACAGTGTTCTAGTTATTTGATTTCCTGTTGCATAAAGCACAAACCTACTTCAGAGCACTTTACAATGGGAATATGCCACTATTGGGCTTGGCATTGTATACAGTAGAGCAATATTATTGTTGGAGGAAGGGTGGGATGTTTATTTGTCTGGTCGTTATTGTTTAACAAGTCACATTTTAGCGTTTTGAGGAACTGGGGGATTATTGTGGTTTTTCGATGCTCTGCTGGGATTATGTTCCAGATGGTCAGGGTATGGCCGAGCAAAGGACAGTGTAGAAGGCTAAGTAGAATGTAGAAGCCTGGAAGTGGGGTCTGGTGGCACGAGGGAGTGAGTGGACAGGTAATGGTTGGGACAAGACGATAGAGCGGTGTGCAGGAGGTGCCAGAGCATACATCAAGATGTCACTCACCTTGGCATGGCGTCCTTCTTTCCACTGACATGCACACCACATTACCAGCCAGGATGGGATCTCGGACCGGAGTGACGAGGTACATCTTTCCCATTGCGGGCGAGGCAATCAGGACACATGTGTGGACTGGAGGGTGGTCTATGTGGCACACAAGCAATCCGTAAGAAATCCGGCTGTGAGGAAGGCAAGGTGGTGAGCTTCCCTGCAAACTGAACTAACTCACCACACCAAAGCACGGCAATGAGAGAACTCTCAGGAGAGCACACCATATTGGCCATGTTCGGATAAACAAAATCGTTATGGTCAGTTCAACTAGAAGCCTCCCATAGGCTTTAAGGGAAACAAAACTGCACAAACTCTACAAGTGGATTCTTCAAGGATCCGCAAATAAAAACAAAACCATGGACATTTTTATTTATGGACATAGGGTCTTGGCAGACAGCATAAAGCCGGTACATTCTGTCCAGTGGAAAGTGTGAGATATTTTTTGTTTTTGGCAGGAAAATACTACAGTGAGCAAAGTGTAAAATCATGGCTCCTGCAAGCATGTCCCACACCAATATTTCTAGCAGATCCATGTACACCACCAATACTGTAGATAACATGGAAGAGATTGTTTGATACCTATCTAGTGGAAATTGGAGGTGAAAGTTTTTCAGCTTCCAGAAAGGAGGCCATCATACTTCACAAACTGGGAAATGAAGGGCACTTAACCTATGATGGTTTACCAGAGATGGTAGGGGAGGGAGCAGATGATATGGATGAATATGTTAGGGCAGTCATGAGACTAGAAAGACATTGTGGACCAAAGTGTAATACCGTATTTGCATGCCACAAATTCTGTCAAAGGACGCAAGGGCATGATGATCCTGTGGAGAATTACGTGGCCACACTCAGAACCCTTAGTCACACCTGTGTGTATGGAGAAATCACAGACTCATTGATCAGGGATTGAGTATAATAAGTAGGGTATCTCGTTCTGTCGTGCGCTGGTGGCCTTTCTCAGTATACTATCAAAATAAATTGCTATGGAAAGTATATGATAGAGTGTCAGGCTGCGGTACAGGTTGCAGCGGTTTGATACCCTAACCACACCTAAGAAAATACTATATAGTCAAGCCTGTAACCTTTGTACGTGCTCAACACTCTCAAACAATATTTCTGACGTATTTATATAAATCAATCTGTACTTCAATCATATCAGAGGGCATAGTAGGGGTGAAAGAGAATCCCAAATTCAATAAAGACTTTTCACTTGTCAAAAGTTCCCTATCAGAAAGGTTAATGACTTGGTTCGAAGAACTGATTTGAGAACTTGGTTTTTGGAGCTTGACCTGGTCTGTCTGGTGCTGGTATTCAGGGTTTTTTTCCCACGCTTCGCTCCTCCTCCTCCTCTTCCTCTGAAGACTTAGGGGTGGTTGTAGTAGTTTATCCTAAAGGGACACGAAAGCGTGATTGTTTCGAGGGTTGATTATAATTTGACAAATTGCCCTTTTGATATCGTTTGAATTCTGCAAGATAACCTCGCCTATTATGTTTGGACCTTCGGATCATAGCAGACGATTCTGCTCCCTCTTCTGTAGAAGCCCCTTCTTCAATTTCGGAATCGGCATCGGATGTGAACGGCGTTCCAGTAGGTGTTTTAATTAGCTGCGTATCCCCATCATATTTTGACTGCAAAGTATAAACTTGATCGCTATTATAGTTCCTTTCATCTCTGTAATGTATGCAAAAAGTTCTCATCTTCAAATCATGCTGATATTCTTTGAGTAGGGCATGCATTTTCTCATAATTTTTCTCCTTCGTCATTTCCAGATTCTTCATGGTAGCTATTTCCTTTTTAAGACTTTCAATTTCTTGAAGCGATCTAGTGTGTTCTCGTTCTGCATGTGCAATGAGCAGTTTTATCATACGTTCAAAATTATTAGTTTGATTTTCTTCCCATTCCTCTACTAGATCATGATCTTCTTCATTATTAAAACCAGGGAATATCAAGATTCTTAGCCCTCTTGCTATCATATTGTGTTTCAGATAGTTTTGTAAAAACTCTTGTTCCCAATATTTATTTATTTCTCCTTTACACAAACGTTCTAATTTGATGAATTTCCTGGCTAAGCTTTCTGGTGCTTGACCACGATTTTTAAAGGCATTACTATCACTGCCTTTAGGAGCAAATAGGGCATTACTGTCTTCCTCTCTGTTTTGTAAATATTCCACCATTTTTGTTTGAATCAGTTGGGTCAAACTGCACCACTCTAGAGAAGTGATTGAGTATGATAAGTGACAAATTCTGTCAAAGGACGCAAGGGCATGATGAACATGTGGAGAATTGCGTGGCCGCACTCAGAACCCTTAGTCACACCTGTGTGTTTGGAGAAATCACAGACTCATTGATCAGGGATCGTCTAGTGTGATGCACTGAAAATATAAAATTCAAGAAAGACTTTGGTCAAAGACCCCGCCTTGGAAGTTGCAGTCAGTATAGCTTGCAGCATTGAAAAGCCTGCCAAATATCTCTGGGAAATGAAATCTGAAATGGTGTTGTACATGAAGTGTGCGCCGTTAAGCAGATTTATGAAAAGAAGAGGCAATACCTACCCAAAGATCAAAGATGCTTTCTCTGTGGCAGACCCAGACATTTTTCAAACAGCCAATTCTCCCAGCAAGAGTGGCTATATGTCTGTGCTGCAAAATAAAAGGTCACTATTGAAGAGCATGTAGCGAAATGGCACTGGACAAAGGTTTTGACAATGTAATCAAATTAGTAGACAACTCAGAAGTTGGTTGTGTTACAACAATCATATGTTTGAAATTGCAGCCCTCACATCAGCGTGCAAAGGTGTCTGTTGATACCTTTCAACAGGATGGTGTCCATATTGAGATGAAGATTGATAGTGGGTCATGGTGGATGATTATTTGTATGGGTACTTATAAGAGTATGGGAGGCAGCCCAGGGATTTTTTAGATCCAGATGTCTGCCCAGTGGTATATGAAAAAATCAAGATTGGGCTACAGGGAAAGTTGCGAGCTTGTAAGCTATTGCACAGGCACCCACACCACGTTATAAGAAGCAAGTGTGCTCTTTCCTAGGTTTGGCAGAGTACTATCACACATTTGTGAAGTCTACCCCCCTAAGAGCAGTCGTCGAGTGAATGTGATTTGGTCATTCAGAACATCAAATTGGACATTGGTAATGCACCCACATAGAGTCACTTTGAAAATAACAAGAAGAACATTGTAATGTGGATGCCAGTGGTCTAGGAGCCACCCACACACAAGAGGGCAAATTGGGTGTAAATGTGATAGCTTTCACCTCAACGCCACTGAAAGAAGCCAAAATCAAATATTACGTTAGTGAGGGAGGCATTCGTGTTGCTTTGGGCCATTAACTATTTCCTGTTTCATTGATGGAGCTGTGTGTTCACTGTTATATCTGATTATAAGACGTTTGTTCAACTGTTCTCATGGGGGGACGTGCTAATTTAACTCAGTGCATTTCCAAATGAGTGGCGGGACTGCAGGGGTAAACATTTAGTGTGACATATTTACCTAGGGAAAAGAATGCAGCGACTGATTGCCTATCAAGGTTACCAGGGATTTGCATGATGTGATAGTAATTTCAAGGATGAAGAAATAGCAAGCTTGGATTTGCCAGCTATTGAGGATAGGAGAGTGTAGGGCAACAAGCAGAAGATGAGACAGAGTGCTGAAGTATTTGAGGGAGTGGGCAGTCAGTGAGTGGCCCAATAGAGGAATGCTGGATCAGGAAATGGATGCATGGCGTGAAGTGAGACATGATTTGTGGGTGATTGATGGAAAGTTAAGGAGGGGGTCCATGGGGGCCAACTCCATGATGAGGTTTCTCAAACGGCTGGATGGCACTAACATCTCCCCCCTCAACATTCCATCAATCACACACAACTCATTCCTCATCTTCAAAGTAAGAAGTTTAAAAACAATTTTGACTCTCACAAGTAGTCAGTGGAGTTTGTTTTTGCACAGGAGTATTATATACTTGAATGGCAGTATTAATATGCAATCCACAGAGTTTTGCAAACTTGACTGCATATTTTGGTGATCTGGCATAAAGAGTATTACAGTAGTCCACCTAAGAGCCTCCAATGGCTCTAGAAATTATTGCACAATCAGACCCAGACAGGAATGGTTGTAGTTGTTTTATTTACTTATTTTAATTTGTGTTTAGTGTTGGCCCTATTTAGAGAGTATCGCAGCACCTTACATGGTGTGAAGTTTGAAAAGATGGGAGTTGAAAAAAGAAGTTACAAAGTGTGTTCAGGAAATTATAGGAAGATTAGGATAGACAGGTGATAGCAGTGGACGAGGGCAGGTTATGTGTTGGGAACAAGGTATGTTTTGATGCTCTTTCTGAAAGTGGTGACGAAGGAGCAGCTAAACAGCACTGGAAAGAATTTGACCAAACTGACTACTACATTATTGCATGGAAAGGGTGGAATAACAAATGACTCCAAGCATCTTAATATTTTTCTGGCTTGGTATGTAGACAAATTAGAGACAAATATTTGGAAACCTTGAGAGGACTGGAGTTAGTTATTTGTTTGATGACAGAAGTAAAAGTTCTGTTTTATTAGGATGTATCCTTGAAAAATATTCTGCCATCCATCTTTCCATCTTGTGGAATATACACTGGATTCTGGTGCTGTTGGCCTGCTGGTCTTTACCAAACCTGAATACAAGGTGTCTGTCATCCACAAAGTTTTATTAAAAAATACCAAGCTCCACAATAAATCATGCAAGGGTTTAATCTAGATATCAAAGAGCAATGGCGTCAAACATGATCCACCGGGAACAATAACGCTAACAATATTTTTTAGTATTTGGAAGTTTCCTATCTTAACTAAGTAATCTCTTTGCTTGGCAAAGGATTCACTGAGTTGATTTTTCAGGTATAGGCTACCAGGCCGATTCATGGAATTAATGTGCGCTGAAATTTTCAGCGAAAGCGTGCGAAAGCGTGTGATTCGCAGTGCCAGTGAGAAAATCGCAGCGAAACCCGCGTACAGCGTTTCATGGAAGTCTGTGCGCGTGTAAATCCCAGGATGTGCGCCAAAATTCTGCGTGGTGCATGCTGGCGCACATGTCTCCAAACAGCATTCGCTACGCGCACAGCGAAATCGCACATAGTGCGGCGCACACAAAAAGTAGGAGGAACAGTGGGCGTGACACGCGGAATGGGGAACAACGTGTGAACATGTGGGCGTCACGGGGGAAGTACCGGAGGCAAATGCACGGAACGCCCACACGCACGTTCAAAACACGTATTCATGGATTCGAACGGGGCTAACGCGTGCTCCAAAAAAGACGTGCTAATCCGGAAACACGTACGCCAGCAGGTAGCAGGAGTACGTGGACCCGTGCAGCATAAAAGTCAGGCCCAGAATTTTCACACCCAGAACCAGCCTTTTTGGGATGCTTGATGACCAGGTGTATGGGAGGTACAGGTTTCCACCTCACATAATACTCAACCTGGTCAGTGAGTGGGAGGATGACCTCACATCACCCACCGTGTGCTCCCAAGCAGTCAGCCCCCTGGAGAAGGTCCTCAATGTACTGCACTTCTTGACCACTGGATCATTTCAGCGGACAAGTGCTATAGTGGGGGGGTGTCACAGGCCACGCAGTCACGCTGCCTACACCAGGTCTTGGCCATCATGAATGCATGCCAATCAGTCCGCAGGCACATATACCTGCCCAGAACACCTGCAGAAATGCAGGCTGCCGTCCATGATTTCTACGGGGTGGCACAATTCCCCAAAGTCCTAGGTGCCATTGATTGCACCCATGTGGCTCTACGTCCCCCCAGGGCATCAGAGCACATCTATAGAAACCGCAAGCACTGGCATTCCATCAACATGCAGGTAGTATGTGATGCCAAGGGAATCATCACCTCAGTATATGCCAACTATCCAGGGTCCACCCACAACAGTTTTATTTACAGAATGTCAACCCTAAACCGGGACCTAGAAGCTGGGCGGCATGGCGATACATGGCTGCTGGGTGAGTATAAATGCCACAGCAAATGCATGCATGTCAGATACTGAGTAATGTCACAACCCCACTAATGATACCCATCACCACCTCCCCAGGGGACAGTGCCTACCCTCTAAGCACCCACATGATGACGCCAATTCGGAACCCCACCACACCACCCGAGGTAAGATACAACACAGCCCACATTGCAACCCGGGGCATAGTGGAGCGCACATTCGGAGTGCTCAAGTCACGCTTTCGCTCCCTTGACCCTTCTGGCGGGCAGCTGTTATACGCTCCCCCAGTAGTGTGCAGGATCATAGTGGCAGCATGTGTCCTGCACAACGTTGCAACATGCCGGGGCCTGCCCATGGACATGGTGGTGCCCCCACATCCCCAAACACATGCACGCCTGCTGCGCATGGGAGGGGAAAGGGCACGGGGTGAGGCAGCCCTACGCAGCTGGTGGCTAATTACTTCACCTAAAATCACACCCCTGTGGAGTGCACACAGCCCTGGCACATACCAGTTGACAATCAATGATGATGACATAAGGGACAGTCAACTGTCACAACCATACCAGCCTGAGATTGTTCACCTGGTAGTGTTACATTGTGGGCATCCCTACTTACACAAACACCACCAATGCTGTGTCATCAAAAGACACACTTCTATGCTGCTAAATTCATTACCCCCTTTCACAATACAACATGACAACAGTGCCATGTCACCCAACTCCCCCCCAGCACCGCCACCCAACACACCATGGCATGTCATGCTATGTGAGAGCAAACAAAGCAATCCCCAAAACATGACACAAGTGTCACAAAGTACAGTGTCCCTAATGGAAACTGGCCACACACAATATGCTCCCAGTAATGTAGAACTAACAACACACATGACCAAATACTTACCAACAATACAATGCAGCTACACAACCTCAAACATAGCATAAACATGACAGTACTAAGTTAAAGTAGTGGTAGTCTTACAACCTCATTATGCCAGCACATCGACCACTTCCAACTGTACAGTGCTGCTACCACGCAAATGTGTAAGTGCACTGCTTACAACATGAACTCCATCTCTAAAGTAGATGGCCTTGTGAAGACATGAGAAATGAACCTGCAAATTAGGAGGAAGACATGGATGCACAAGCACATATCAATACACCATGCAGTGTACAATACAACAACAATATCCACTAGGAATGTATACACAGTATTGACTACAGACTGCCCACACAGCTCATGGGAGTCCAACATCACTGTGTAAGTCACTGTCACTTGGGCACACCCTTTGCAAGCCCATGGAAACGGGAAGCAGGAGGGGGCACACAGCCCTGGCACATACCAGTTGACAATCAATGATGATGACATAAGGGACAGTCAACTGTCACAACCATACCAGCCTGAGATTGTTCACCTGGTAGTGTTACATTGTGGGCATCCCTACTTACACAAACACCACCAATGCTGTGTCATCAAAAGACACACTTCTATGCTGCTAAATTCATTACCCCCTTTCACAATACAACATGACAACAGTGCCATGTCACCCAACTCCCCCCCCAGAACCGCCACCCAACACACCATGGCATGTCATGCTATGTGAGAGCAAACAAAGCAATCCCCAAAACATGACACAAGTGTCACAAAGTACAGTGTCCCTAATGGAAACTGGCCACACACAATATGCTCCCAGTAATGTAGAACTAACAACACACATGACCAAATACTTACCAACAATACAATGCAGCTACACAACCTCAAACATAGCATAAACATGACAGTACTAAGTTAAAGTAGTGGTAGTCTTACAACCTCATTATGCCAGCACATCGACCACTTCCAACTGTACAGTGCTGCTACCACGCAAATGTGTAAGTGCACTGCTTACAACATGAACTCCATCTCTAAAGTAGACGGCCTTGTGAAGACATGAGGAATGAACCTGCAAATTAGGAGGAAGACATGGATGCACAAGCACATATCAATACACCATGCAGTGTACAATACAACAACAATATCCACTAGGAATGTATACACAGTATTGACTACAGACTGCCCACACAGCTCATGGGAGTCCAACATCACTGTGTAAGTCACTGTCACTTGGGCACACCCTTTGCAAGCCCATGGAAACGGGAAGCAGGAGGGGTGTGTGTCTCACGAACCCAAGCATCTAACCCAAACTCAGGACAAGCCTGCATGTGCCCAGCCGGAATACAGTGGATGCCCACGGGAGCCACACAAGGCAACACACTGTAAAAAAAAAAAAAATCAAAAATCAAAAATGGCCATGTGGGGGCCGGGAGCCAGGAGGTCCGAGGACAGGGTGCGCACCAACAGCCACCTGTGTGGATGTTGGGAAAAAAAACACCTCCATGGGCTCATGGCCTGCTTGGCTATGCCAATGTGGGAGAACTGATGCTGCCACTCATCACCCTCTGCTGCTACCACAGGAGGTGGTGGTGCTATGGGAGGCAGCCCACTCAAAGCCCTGGTATGAACCTCCATGGCAGCAAGCATGCAGGTGTGGAAGGTCTCATTCTGGAGGATTATAGTGCGGAGATCCCCATGCAGCACCTGACGTGATGCCCGGATCTCCTCCCGAGTTGCCTGCATCTCAGCTGAGAGCGAACGTGTGAGCCGCTCCAGCTGCTGTTCTGTACTGTTCTGTCCTCAAGTTAGTGGAAGCCTCAAGGTCAACAAGAGTCTCCCTGAGGTGATGGAGTTCTACCCTCAGGGCTTCCCTGTGGCCCTGGGACTCTATTGATATTGATTGGCGTAGAGTCTCCAGTGCCGCCCGTCTGTCCCTGTTGGACACCAACATGTCCTCCCTGTGTGATTGGCAAATGGAGTCTGTTACCTGCTGTAGTTGCACCATCTGCCTTTCAGGGGGGACAATGGAAGTGGCCACCCTCTCCATTGCTTGAGCCATCATCTCAACTGATGCTGCCTGTTGGGTTGCCATACCGTACATGGATTGTTTCCATGAGGTATTGCCTGGTGGCTTACGGCCACCGCGTGGGTGGGCACCACACCTGTTTGGGGCAAGGCGATCTGCATTCCCCCTCTGATCTGCTGGCCCAGGAACAGGATCAGATGTTGTGGAGTGTGACCCTGCATCCGTAACCGCCAAAGGCAGACTTACCAACACTGACATCCACATAGAGGGTTCTACTCCTGGTGCAGGTGGGTTGGATAGAACAGAATCTCTGCCAGAAACACTTACTTGCGATGCCACATAGGTCTCATCATCCGAATCAGCACCTGAATAGAGGTCTGGGGAGGGGCACCCAGAGACACCCCAGGACAGAATGGTCTGCAGCAAGATTGGGTTCTCACCCACCACCACACCACATCCCCCACTGGTGCCCGGTCATGCCTGAGATCTCTCCTGGGTCTGCACCATCTCCTCAACCTCAACAGCATCAAGTGTGTCATCCCGTGCAAAAACATGAAAGACAAAAAATGGAAACAGGCATTAGCACCATAGCACACAAATAGGCCTGACAAGCTACAGAACCAGTAATGATTTACACATGTCCCACATGACTATAATCCTCCCATGCATGCACTGTCACTGAGTTGGAAGGGGAGGCAAAAGGCAGACACTGATGACACTAAGATGGAAAAGCAACACATTTGCTGCATGCTGGGTAGCACTGCCATCACACATTGGCCTGTGAATGGCATGTCCAATACACATACATGACACATGCCATCACACAGATGGCATGTACCATAGCCATGGTACATTCCACAAGTACATCCATATGTCAGTGAATGAATACTGTCAGCCATCCATGTGAGATGGACATGATGAGATGAAAAATGCTACATAGTGTGACAAAATAGGCATGTGCCACACACTGCAACACATCCAGTGTACAAAAATACAGTGATTGCAGGCCGATGTACACATCAATGGTTGTGCACTTCAACATGACAGGAAACAACTATCATGTTCCACATTCAAACAGGCCCCAAAAATGTATGTGATCAGGCCAATACTCAATCAGCCTGAATGGTCAAATCATTCACCTAACAAGGTAACACATGTGGGCCAATGTGGGGTTCATCAATGACAGAAGCATGTCACAAATGTGACAATAGGGCTGAGGAATGCGTAGCAAAAGTGGGAGATTTGAAACAATCAGCCTGAACGAACACTGAAAAATACAAACAATGTTGTTGCAAGATGCCACTTCAAGGGCAACTGCCGTAATGTTGCGCTAAATTACTACTGTGGGCAGAAGGGATACTGTCACACCCAAATCCAAGGCCGCTGAATGTTTTGGAGGAAGCACATGGGTGACCCATACCACTCAGGCACACACACCCTCACCTGGCAGTCAATCAGAACCCATCACCCACACAACATACACATGCATGGGCACTCACCGGACAATGCATCATAATCAGGTAGTTCTCCCACACCTTGGATCTGTTCCACTGTGACGAAGGCCCCAGCAACAGACTCATGTTCAGTGAGTTTTTTGTCCTCTTATGGAGACCCACCCCCAGTCACCAGAGTAGCGGCATGATTTCAGGTCATTCCACCGCTTGTAACAATCATCAGCTGTGCACCTCACAAATCCAAGGGCACTTATGCGGTCTGCGATGGTCTGCCAGTGTGCCCTACGTTGACCAGGTGTGGTCTTGCACCCTGCAGTCACCACCATTTTGCGGCTATGTGCTGACACATAGGCCACAAGTGCATCAAGTTCCGGATCATTAAAGCAAGGCTTCCTTGAGGTACCGGAGTGTGTAGCCATGTCTGGGGTCTCAGCCTGTCGTGCCAGAGCACCCTTCTTCCTCTTCTTTAAAGGTGGAGCAGAGGAGCCACTCTGGTCAGTAGGGGCAGAATCACTGGTGGACTGGGTAGTAGGAGTGTGGGAATGCACAATGACCATAGGTCTTGATGCAGGCATTGGTTGCAGGGTAATGTTGGCAGGGGGAACGTCAATTTGATGGACCTGGACTGACACTGTCCTGGCTGGGAGAGTCAGAGCTGGGGCAGATGGAGCTGCAGCTGCCCCTGCAGTCTCCCCACCCTGCATACTTGGGTCAGCAGATGGCATAGCTGCCCCAGATCCACGTGGCTTGGTGACAACAACTTGCACTGCCACACCTGGCCTAGACTTGCTGACCTGGAAGTCAGCCAAGGAGTCATCCTGTGCCAAGTCAGGTGAAACAATGGGCTGGTCCAACAGGGGCTGAGCTGGGATGGTGTCAGCCACGTTTCCCTCAACCATGGGGGGGGGCATGGGTGTCCCTGATTGTTCCGCCACATATGGGGGTATAGGGGCACCCTGCAAATCCCAGCCACGTCCCCTACCGCACCTACCACGCCCACCTTTTGAATGTCAGCCACCTTTGCCTCCCTTACTGCTTGGTCGCCTCCCAACCATGGCACTGATGTTGTTGTGCGTATGGGAGTTGCAGTAAACTATTGCCCTGGGCAATTGGGGGTCAAAGGGGTAGGATACCAGATGGAATCCGTACCCTAGTGCTCTAACAAGGCTGTCTGTGACCCCTGGGGGAGGATGACGGGTCACGCAACGCACAGGCAGCCCAAAATCAAAAATGAACGTGCACGCAACTCCTCGTAGCCCACGTGCATGAAAAAATGAACCTGCACTACGCTGTGGCACCCAGAAACACAACAAAACTAAGCGTATGCATAATACACACAGCCTACAATGACCTCTGAAGGGGAACGCGACACACGGGGCAAACACAGTTGCTAAGTATGTGCGGAACTCACTGTCTGCCTGGAAAAAGAACGTGAAAAATATGCGCATGTGCGTGTTGGCAACACCCCCGCCAAAAGAAGAATTGTACGCTGAAATTCAGAAAAGAGCTGTCAGAGGTAACAGGGAGTACGAACTAGAAACGCTGTGAAGTAATCGCGTGTGAACCGACAAGAAGTACAGATTTCACCCACTCACTCTCCACAAAAAGCACGTACAAGGAAATGGCGTCCTACATGTAGCTTTTAAACTGGCCCACACGTACACGCGGGAGCTTTCCTCTAATTACACGTGATGACAGTCAGACGTGCAGTTTTTCCACGTGTGCTCTGTCATCACGTGCTATGAGGGAAACGCCTGCGCGCGTAATGTAACTTACGCGCTTACGCGCTAAGGGCCTTTGGTCCAATGAAATTGCGTGCGTGTGCTGATGTGCTTACGCGCTAAGGCCCTCTCCTCGAATTACACGCTGACGTGCAATTTTTTCACTTTCCAAATCATTCCGTATCAAGATGGCCACGCGAAAACACACAGAAGACCAGGCTCCTGCCCAGAAGGCCGAATTACTTCCCCCCAGAGCCCCGAGCACGCTCCCACCTGCCATCTGCTGCTGCCTGACTGCCTGCTGCCCACGTGCCCTGCCATTTGCTGCCTGCACGTCAGCCAGGGTGTAGTTGCTGTGACCACCCCTGCTGGAACTGAAGACTCCCGACTGGGATTCCATCGCTCCACAGCCCAGCCCCAGGACCGAGTTGCCCACCCACTCCTGCCTCTGGGGTTGCCATGTCCAGCACAACACCATCTGGCAGCACTGGCAACCCCCTGCCAGAGAGGCAGAGGGCCACCAGCTTCACTGCCACCGAAGTTGGTGTTCTGATGGAGCAAGTCCTGGGGCAGTATGATGCCCTCTTTGGAAGTTCGCGCACCGACAATGAAGGATGGACCAGGATCTGGATGGACATCGTGACTGCCATCAACGCGGAGGGGGTGGCAGTCTGCGACTTACATGATGTCAAGAAGCGCTGGGAGGACTTCAGGTCCAGAACCCTCAACAAGGCCCGGCGCCTCGCTAAGGCAGCGGATGCCAAGAGGCGCCGGGGCCAGCTGTCGAACCATTAAATGAGGGTCCTGGAATGCATATGCCCAGCACTCTACGTCCAGATCCTTGAGAGGCAGACCCGTCTGGAGTCGAGCGGTAAGTGTACATGCATGTTGATAGAATGCTGTGCGTGTCGTGGTGTGCCAGTAGTGTGCAGGTTGCACATGTGTTTATGTAGGGCCATGTAGGGATGTGTATGATCATGGGCGTGAGGCTGCCACATGTGAGTCCTCTCAGTTGTGAGACACATTGATGGTGTATGTGTTGGTAAGCATGCTGGGCAAATGCAGGTGTGGGAGCACACATTTTTGAATTTCTGTGTATGTACATTGGCATGGTTGTGGCATGGATGGTGGTCCATAATGCATGTAACTTCACTGTGTACATGTGCATGTATATGTATCTGACAAGTGTGCAACTGTGATGCAACATGGATGCACGTGACACTGATATGTAGAAGGATGAATGGCAGAAATGACATGTATGGCGATCTCATCACTGCAATAGTTGGAGGAGATGTAGACATGCATGTAAGTGTGGTGGCATGTGTGCATGTCTAGTGTACTCCTTGTGTTTCATGTGATGTCAGGCTCACCTTTTTCACGTTCATGCTGTTGTATGTGTATGGATGGTGCTGCCTGGTGCAATATTGCTGTTGAAATGTTCATGTGTGTGAGTTAAAATGACATGTGTGTCGTGGAGTGTGATGCTGTGTCTGTAGTTAAACAATGCCACTCATGTGCAACTGTCATGTGTGTATCAGTCCATTGTACAGTGCCCTGATGCCTGTATTTTATCTCTCCCTGTCTGCAGCGTCAACTGAAGAAGAGGGCGGAGAGGGTGCTGTGGAGCACAGCGGCAAGGTTCATCCCGCCAGCCGGAGACGCAAGACCCGGCTCCGCTCCCAGGTTGTCAACTTGTCGGGGAGTGAGGAGTCCGGTGCCGCATCCCAGGCCGCAGCTGCCGAGGGAAATCCCAAGAGCGGAGGTCGGAGTTGGACTCTTCGGCAGCAGAAGGGGCAGCTGAGACCCCATAGGGTGCGACGGAGGAAGATGGCACAAAGTCATCCAGGTTGGTGGGGGGTTTGGTGGAGGAGGCGGTGCAGGGGACAGACACGGGGTCTGGAGGTGGGGATTCCACTGGTGCTAGTGGTGCAGTGCAGGGGCAGGGACAGGAGGCAGCACAGGCCACCGCGGAAGTGCCTGTGTGTAATCCTGTCCCCGATCCTGTGACTGCATCATCCCACACCAGCAGGGATGCCTACGTCCAGACCCATTTTCAGGGAGGGGATCCGCTTACAACAACTGGCCTTCCTCTCCCTGCGTACGTGGCTATCCGGGACCGGGTTGAGCCTGTCCTGGGTGGGGTGGCGTTGCGTCAACGGGCCATGCGAGTCTGACCTGCAGTCTTTTCATGAGGAGACTGCACATCTTCTCGAATGGCTCATTGACCGCATTCACCTACTGGGACAGCTCACCAGGGCCGGATTCCTCCGTTTTCTGGACCTTGTTTCCGACTCCCTCCTCAACTGAACCCCCTATGCCCCAGTCGTCCTCCATGCCATCTTCCCACTCATGTATCACCTGAGTACCCTGTGGAGCTGCCTCTGACCCTGCGGCCAGGCTGGTGGAGGACACATCCCTGCCACAGTCGGGAGTCGGACATCCAGCATGGGTGGCCACCTCAACAACTGCACCCCAGCTGGAGGAGGATGTACAGGCAGCAAGAGCCAGGGCACAGGCAGAGGCACAGCAGCAGCAGCAACAAGGTGGGAGCCATCATGGCTCGGGGCCTTCGACATCGAAGGGGCAGGCATCGGCCAGAGGGCAGGAGGACCCAGGACTGGAAGTGTCTTCCGTGTGGCAGTGGTTAGGCCATGCTATAGATGCGGAGCGGCAGCGGGCAGAAGAGGCACGGCTCACGATGGTCAGGGCGGAGAACTCCATGCGGAGGGTCCTGAGGCAGGGCGAGTGCCTCGAGGCAATTCGCAGGGAGTTGGAGGAGAACATGTCGTCATCCCTGCGAACCCTCAGGGCAATGGAAGAGGACCGCCTCCAGGACATTGAGCAGGAGTTCGATGATGCCCTGGCCTGGGACATCCAAAAGTGAGTCATCGGACTAGCCCGCTGCCCTTGTAAATAGTTTTTAGAGTTAGGTTTCCTTTTCGTTTTCCTTTTATTTGTGGTCAATGGACAATGCCACACAAATTTGTATATAGTTATATTTTTAGGTAGTTTGTTAGGTAGGTTTAATTTGTTTTGTTGGGATTATGGACCCTTTAAATCCTTGGACAATGGATTGTATATAGTTTCATCATGTATTCATTTTTTTTTTTTTTGCATTATGGACATGGAGCAATGGATTTATTTTTTCCAGACAATGGATTGTAAATAGTTGGACTATGGATTGATTTCTCTTTTTTTTTTTATTATGAACATGAAGCAATGGAGATTTTTTTTTACATTTCCTTTGGATTTGCGTTGTTGGAGGGTGACTTTGGACTGTTTATCTTTCAATTTTTTTTGGATTGGTTATCATTTTTATTCAATCGTCTTTTTCACAAGCTTTTCGTTTCATGTTTCATATTTTGGTATGCTTTCATTTCATTTTTTATTTCATGTACATAATACATTTTCATTTTTTAGTTCCATGTGATGCATGTGAAAATGTGGGTTTAAACAAGCAATGCCAACCAGTGTATGTGTGTGACGGACATGTGTTGATGTACATAGTTGACTTTTGGTTTGTGTCATGAGATTGGCATTTCACTGCTGGGGGTGGGGGTGCAGGGGGACATGAGTGGGGGCCTGCTGGCAGGTGCCCCACAGTGCTGGGGGGTGGGGGTGCAGGGGGACATGAGTGGGGCTTGAGTGGGGGCCTGCTGGCAGGTGCCCCACAGTGCTGGGGGGTGGGGGTGCAGGGGGACATGAGTGGGACATGAGTGGGGGCCTGCTGGCAGGTGCCCCTCAGTGCTGGGGGTTGGGGGTGCAGGGGGACATGAGTGGGGGCCTGCTGGCAGGTGCCCCACAGTGCTGGGGGGTGGGGGTGCAGGGGGACATGAGTGGGATATGAGTTGGGGCCGGCTGGCAGGTGCCCCTCAGTGCTGGGGGTGGTGGTGCAGGGGGACATGAGTGGGGCATGAGTGGGGGACTGCTGGCAGGTGCCCTTCAGTGCTGGGGGGTAGGAGTGCAGGGGGACATGAGTGGGGCCTGCTGGCAGGTGCCCCACAGTGCTGGGGGGTGGGGGTGCAGGGGGACATGAGTGGGGGCCTGCTGGCAGGTGCCCCTCAGTGCTGGGGGGTGGGGGTGAAGGGGGACATGAGTGGGGGCCTGCTGGCAGGTGCCCCTCAGTGCTGGGGGGTGGGGGTGCAAGGGGACATGAGTTGGTGATAAGTAGTGCAAGGTAACATGTGGCTTGGCTGGGGGGCATGCCCATGGTGGATGGGCTGCCTGCGGGACATGACCAGGGGTGCAGGGTGGTCCCCTGTGGTGTGGGCTGCCTGCAGTGGCCGTGGAGGGTGTAGAGGGAACACCTGGGAGGACCCATACTGCCAATTTACATGTAGGACTCCCTGGCACCCCCGAAATACAAATACCCTGCAGAAATCGCGTGTGAGACTTCCTGCGAACCCCAGGAATACACGTACCCCACTCGCACAGGCCCTTTCGCGTGTGAAACTTCCAGCGCACCCCAGGAATACACGTACCTGGCTCCAATCGCGTGAGAGACTTCCCGCAAACCCCAGTTATACACGTACCCCGCTCGCACAGGGCCCTTTCGAGTGTGAAACTTCCCGCGAACCCCATAATACACATACCCTGCTGAAATCGCTTGTGAGACTTCCCGCGAACCCCAGTTATACACATACCCCACTCGCACAGGGCCCTTTCACGTGTAAAACTTCACACGAACCCCAGTTATACACGTACCCCACTCGCACAGGCCCTTTTGCATGTGCAACTTCACGCAAACCCCAGTAATACACGTTCTCCGCTTGGCGTTTGCTGTTTGGCAGCCCTGTAAACTGGTCCAGGGTTAGTGCAGCCCTTTACGCTGCATTGGGGATTTTGATTGCTTTTCCTTGCGCGAGGACGTTCTTGTGGGCGTAACTGGCGCTGCTGCAGGGTCGCTGCGTCACTCTGCTCCACGGCTGGTTTTGGAGGCTAAAATCCATGAATACGCTGTGCACGAAAATCGATTTTAGCGCATGCAGCTGGCGCAGACATTCGCACACACACACTGTGCGCCAGCCGCATGCGCCACTTGTGCGCAAAATTCTATGAATTACCCCGTACATCTTTGACATGTTTAATAAAGATGTTCTGTCCAAAGTATCAAATGTTGAAAAAAAGATCCAGTAGCATTAAGATGCCTATATCTTCTCCATCAATAATTTTGAGAAAAGAATATTTAATGTCCTTAAGTGCCAGTTCAGTGTTTCTGACAGGTCTTCACCCAGATTGACAAACTCTGAAAAAGAGTATGGTGTTTCTTGAATTACTCAATTGTGTAGTGGCTACTTTATCCAATATTTTCAACAGAAATGGAACATTGGTGATGAAGCTGTAGCTAGAAGACACTTTTTTGTCTAGAGTATGCTTCTTTAAAAGAGGAGTGACCATGCGTGCTTTGATAAATTGGGACCAGTAGCCTTGTCACACGAAGAATTTATAAGAGTAGTAATAACTGGGCTCAAGGAATCTACATAGTCCTTGAGAATCCTTGAAGAAGACTGGTGTTTATATGGCAGGTTGGTAAGAAGCATCTAAAGTTGGATGTTATGCAGTAATAAAATCGCTGCAAAAATGTCGCCTTTGCAAAAAATTGTGACAAAAATGCTGTGGTTTTACCCGGTAAAGGTGTACCCAATTATACCATTTAAGTGGAGCGGTAGTTGCCGGGGTGTCCCCTGCTCCCCTTAAATGGTATAATTAGTCGTGGGGTTGCGGGGGTGTCCCCTGCATCCTTTACATGGATTGCGGCAGCAAAAACACTGATTTTTTGTCAGGATTTTTTGTGTAAACAACCATTTTTTTCATACAATTTTAACACATGGGCCCAGATGGATGTAGTCTCTTGACTGGACACACTACCCAAAAGTGTTTGGGTGGTTGTTTTACGTGAACACACAATTGATTCTCAAATAATTCCTCTTTTAAGGAGAAATTTGCAGACCTGGAGTATATACATTAACAGGATTTCAAAATACAGTTGAATGAGTTTTAAAAAAAAGTACTTTTAATTCTTTCAACAAATATTTTCCACAGCAAAACTCATATATTTGCCCCATTCTAAGGATTAAGTGGGTTTACGATCTGTAGTGCACATCAGAATTTTTCTCAGCTTTTAAAAAAAACAACTCATGTTATTCTATAGAATCACTCTATAGTTATCAAGACTGTTTCATTTCTTCTTTCCATTCTACCCAACATGTTTCATTCCTACCATCCGTTCTCTAAAAGTACTTTTAACAGGAAATTCTTCAGGGGAGCACTACCAGCCTCTCCACAATCCCTCTCCACAATTCCTTCTCTTCAATCTTTTTAATTAAATGATTTGACTAGATTTTTTTATATTTATTTTCCGAAGCTTGTTTCTTTTGTATGGCTTTCCATTGGCCGAATATTCTATGCTTCTATTTTTCAGTTGTTGGCATTCTGCAATACAATTTGGTCAACGTGTTACCTGTAACGACATATTCTTGCGGTTTAGAGTAAACGTTCATCAGGTAAATTGTAATTATACCACTCAAAACATTAATGTGTTTTTTGAGAGATTATTTCCATTTCTATTTAGGCTTAACTATGAAAAAGGTGTACTCGCACTGACGAACATCTGGCAACTGCATATGGTACAGTTTCTCTGGCGGATTTTTGATACTTTGGGCCTCATTAAAACTTAGCTGGTCCGGAAACAACGGTGCCCGTAAGCTTACTGGCATCATTGTTTCCGGACCGCCAAAGTACCAGTCTGCCTGCCAGAGCCGTTGTGCCTGCCAAGTTTTACCCTGCGGGCACAGTGGCCATGGTAGGCAACCCATCACGGAAGCACCGGCACCGTTAGCAAGGGTGCCGGTGCTTCTGTGGTCCCCATTCCCATAGAGTTCCATAGGACTATAAGGGAATGGGGACCTACGATTTGCCGACACCTGACTTCCCGGACTGCCGGGGTTGGAATCCCCGGTGTTATGGGGAAGTCAGGTGCCGGTAAATTATTCTGAGTCCGGCGGCAACCCGCCGGTAGCACCAGCCAGTTACCGCTGGACTCGGAATGAGGCCCTGGCTTTCTTTTATTTGTTCTAAGCACTCTGCAAGGCCCCAGTATTCAATAATGTGTATGCGGATGAGATATTCTTATTTTTACTGACTCTTACTTTCCAGACCTCTACAGGAACAATGGGATAGGAAACACAAGGAAGAGGGGGCATCCACCGTACTAGTTTTTTAACAATTATGGTTCTAGTGGGCTCACAAAGTAAATGACATTTTCCTACGCCCCAATTCTACCTTGAAACTCACAAGTGCTGTGGCGGTGGTTCCAAAGCTGGCTAGTCTGCTTAGTTGATGCTAGCGGTCGTGGGTCTTAAACCAACATTTTAATATCCTAGTGGATACAGGTCTGCACCATACTCTCTAGATAAAGGCAAAAGGTATGAGCGGACATAAGTTTGGGCTTTTACGATCTCCAATTCGTATTCACTCTTGCAAATTCCTAACCGTTTCCTATCCAACATTATCAGGATTTCTACCCTTATGCTTACCATCTGACTCGGGCTTCCAACTCTATCTCTTTGGGCTTGGCAATACAGGTTCCCGCTTTGTCTAACTGTTACCATAGTTACCATGTGAGATTTGCACGTCCCAGGGTGCTTTTCTCTGGTGGTCTTGGTTTCCTGTACATTGTTTATAGGCATTGCCATGAGAAAAGGTTATTCCTGTTAGGGTATTCGGCTCATACTTCCCTGCCTTGTATCTCTTGGGTCTTTTAGTGACTTGTCTACTTAGATAATACACTCTGCATACCTATTCCTCAGAGCTAGCATTGGATATTTCCTTTGTATGAAGTGTATACTCTGTCTTGTCTTCATCCAGCCTCTTCTCAATCAGGTAGGGCATTGTGTGTTTTTCTTTTTTCAGGACTTTTGTTCATCCAACCGTTCGTTGAGTTCCTGCTCAATGCTTTGTGTTAGGAAAATCAATTTCTTTTCTTTTTGTATCAGTTTCCTTTTATCTGTGTTGACATCACTTCTTGATTTTATCTGGTAAATGTTCATCTATTTGAGTTCCTCTGCTCTATGTACGAACTCTTTGAAATGACTCACTAACGTGATGTGTGTATTCTATTCTAAATACAGCTCTTGTGTTTGGTAATTCTTGATTTTCTTTTTCGTTCTGTTTTTCCCATGTCTAGTTTTCCACATGAACACCAGATTGCATATACGATCATCTTAGAATTGCAATTCGTGAGTGTCTGTTGTTTCGAAGGTTTCTGTAGACCTAAGTCTATTTCTACACTTCTGCTCGTTTGGCTACAGCTGGTACAATTGCCACAGTAGTATGCTCTTTAGGGTGCTGATGACCCCAGTTTTCAGTGTGGGTTGGCTGTCTCTTCATTTGAAAACTGATGTTATTTTGCATTACTTGATCTTTAATGTTCTTACTCATATTGACTGGGGACTTTAAAAATGTAAAGCCTGGAGGAGAAGGGTACGCATGGATCGAAGAAAACAAGGGTGAGGTAAGTATAGAATTGTTAGCCTCATTATCCACTTTTGTGGAATATTGGCCAGCAAGGGTCAAATATTGTCTATTGTTTCTGCATGTGTTCATTTATATTTTATAACGTTGTCCTTATTTGGATTTTTCCTCCGGTTCCTCTCTGTTTGTTCTGAAGGATGACTTAAGTATGGGATTAGCTGAATACCATTTCCCTTTCTTTCTATTAGAGTGCACCAATTTAGGATGAATTAGAGCAATACCATCAATGATATTAGTTATAGACTGGTTTTAGGAAGCAACAATATGATCAGGGTCAGGGATGTAGTCTATTGACTCTGTGAACCTAACCAAATGAGGGGTTAAAGACTGGATGATGAGAACATATTTATTTTTGAAGGAGACAAGAACTTTTCCCCTTTTTAGGTACTGAATCAAGGGTATCCCTGGCCATGTTGCAAATAATGGCAGAATTATCATTCCATATCAGCCAACGTTGGAAAATAACTCTTTCAGTAACAGCATTGCAACCCCTTGAGTCATTAAAGTCAAGGTTAGGTTAAAATTGGCCAGAATTGATAAATGACATTAAGGTTTCATAAAAGCTAAAATGGCTTCAGATAGATAATTGGAGAAAATGGTGGTGCATTGTTGTGATCAATATTCTACTGCAATTTGAAGAGAGTGCTTAAAATAAAAGTGTGCTTGACAGCTACCATTACACTTTAAGGAATTACCATCACATGGATAGGATATACATTCTTGAGGGAGCTTCTTGTCACCAGTTCAACTCCTCTGACCCCACCTAGAGTCTGTCCTGTTTAATGTAAACATATTACATTTAAGCCATTTATCTAACCTTTGATCCAATATTAAATCATAGACATCAATAGCATGACAATAGCATGATAGTACTTTAGAAGTATTGAAACTAGTGAATTTACTAATGTTTTGGTGGGATGCATTTATATCACCACCAAATGTTTTAGTTGCAATACTTAGATAATAATTAATGTGAATTAGCCTCCAAGGGAGACGAAGAATGACTTTATTATCAGGAAGGAACTCTGATTTTTATATGAATGTTTAGTGTAAAGTGAACGTATTGGGAGACGTAAATGAAAAATACCTGATTACCTCAATTGACCTGGAAACAACACAACTAATTGTTCCCTATGGCACATTGCAGATGTATTAATGCAGCGAACAAGAGGTCATAGAAAAGGAAAGTGATAGCTATTGAGATCAGATAAATATAATTTCTGAATGCTGAATGGTAATGTTCTGGGCAACTTTGCAAGGATCACCAATTGGTCTGTTTCCACTATTGATTATCTTTACGGGAGGAAATCAATTTAATTTAATTCAACATTTTAAAGAAATCTCTATCATTTAAAGTGACCATTTATTCCCTGCAGTACAGCTGAACTATTATGAGACAAAATTAAAAATGATTTAAAAAGTTCCATGCCATGTTCCATAACCTGCAGTGATGAGTGTGGATTACATTTTGAAATGCTCCCATTACTTGGATGGGTAATGATCCCATGTGTTTGATCCTTTTCCAGTCTCTGAGACCATAGTACTGGGGGAAACACCTTCTGCCCAATAGGGCTTTATTCTGAGTTTGGCTGTTTATGATTTTGCAGTCTAGATCAACTGCGATCTAGGATCCCATTTTTAGCCAAGGGGGCCACCGTTTTGTGTTGGGTTTCCTACTGTAGGCTAACTGAAATGGACAAATACCACTTGTTGAGTGTGCGGTGAATCTATGAGTCACTACCACCTCATGTACTGTTCCTTACCACTCCTGTGATGCCCGCCATATGGTGTAATTTATGATTTTGTAAAATCTTTCTCCAATCCCATTTAGGTTGGGTATAGTATATGGCATAGGAATAGTGCTCTATGGCATTGTCACTCAAATACCTTTCCATTTCTATGGACTTAGACTGGATGCTGTTGTCCACATCAAGACATCCAGAAAGGTGATTCCTTTTCTTGTGTTAATAGCCCTGATGTCCCCCTGATTGAAAACTCCACCAATTGTGTCAACAAATCTATCAAAACTTTTGTTACAGATGGTGTAGTAAAAACTCTGAGTCTTAGAGAGTGTTCAAAGTTTTTTCATTTTTTCTTTGTGGGACTATGACTGACCCTCTCTCTCTCAACTTGTTATGACCCTCCTCCCTAACCCAGGTGTCAATAACCCACAGAATGTTGACCCCCTACTGTCTAATGGCTGTCATGTACTACAGGTGGTTCTCTAATTGCAGGCTATCTGAACTCCCTCAGGAAATTCTGCTAAAGGGAGTTGGGATAGTGCCTCCCAATAACCTTGTTGGATTCACTCTTTCTCTAATCACACACTTTCTCCTATCTACTTTCACTACTTCGACCCTCCTCCTTACTCCTTCCACCAAACGTCTACCCCTTTATTTCACACCTCCTAGGACTAGCCTTAGATTTTAACACTCAGATACTCAACTACCCTCTATGTCTCCCTCCAAAAAACTAATTCATCCTCCAAACTACGACTCTCACCTACCGCCTATTTAAACACACTTCTTGCATTCTATTTCATTCAATTCACAGCCACTTGTTAGACTATGGGGGTCATTCCGAGTTTGGAAGTAGCCATGGTGATATTAGTGCCATGGCTGCCTCCAAAATTGGTCTGGGTCCGGGTTCCTTGGATGGGGACTTACCGGATCATTCCAACCTTGGAGGACCCGGTAAGTCCCCATTCAAAAAACCAATCCCCATTCCCATTTGAGCCCTCATAGGGCTCAATGGGAATGAGGATGGAGCCAATAACGGGCCCGCTAATAGCAGGCCCGTTATTAGCTCCCTTGTCCGTTAGCAGGTGAAAACAGCCGCCCTTAGAGGGACCCGCTAAGGGACCTCAGAATGCAGTGGTAAGGGGTTAACGGCACCAGCATCCTTACCGGTGCCGTTAACCCCTTACCGCCAGGGTCAGAATGAGGCCCTATGTCTTCCTATAAACCTTTTCCTCACCTTCTGAAATAATATCCTCCACACCCCACATCATCCTCCTTCCTCCTGCTGGTGTCTCAGTCTGCTTCCTTCTCATCCTCTGCCCTCACCCAAACCACACACATCTGCTTCCTGTTCTGAAATTAAATCCCTCGACTTCCCCCAGGGTTGGACAGCTCTCCCTGGCCAATCTAGCTCTGTCTTCTGCAGGCGGGCGTGTTTGTGCAACAGAAACCATAAGAAAGGGGCTCAGCCCACTCACTTTCGCCCCTTGGGAAGGATACTGAGTATCAATAGTGGCCAGTGAGGATAAATGTTCTGATTTCTGTTAGCAGGCCTCAGACTTTATGCCCCTGAGGTAAGTTAATTGGTTTTGGGGTTCATTCCCCTTTCATTTAGTCCCTTGTGGTTTAGGGACTGGAGTACCAATTTTGTAATGTTTATCTTATTGTTTGCAGTGCAGACCTAGCTCAAAAGCAGCAGCGTGTTTTGCACGGTGTGTGGGTCACCAGCATTGGGCTGGTAATATTTAACAGTAGCACAGTACTGTAAGTTGCGGTCTGTTCATCGGTCTATGCAACCATCGGAATTAGTCCATGGTCAAGTGTTTTTGTAAATGCCACATTTTAAGTGATTTGCAAAATGAAAGAATGTGGGAGCATACTAGGATTGAGTTCCAGAAGCTGGGTGCATGACAAAAGAAGGATTGTTTGTGGGTCCACTCTTTGTGTACAAGTTGTGATTTGAGTCACTTGGTCAATCTGCTGTGTAAGAAGTGTGTGCCACCAGATATGTTGAGATTAGCCAATAGGTATGCTGGTGTGCTACTTGTGACTGCTTTGTAAATGATACATGCAGTGTTGAACACGAAGCCTGGTAGAAGAAGTCAATATAATTAGTGGACGACAGGGGTAATTCAGTCAAATGTCCTCACACACATAAGACTGCTGCTGCATGTGGAATGCTTGTAGGGAAGCCAAGTTAGTGGGTCAGAGCCAATTCAGGAGGGCATTTCCACCATCAATGTGTAAGACCACAAGGATCGGCCCTATGGTATGGAAACCCTGCAGCAAGATTGAAGGGTTTGAATACGCAAAGGGTGGGGATTTGGAGCATGGCCGTTTGGGCCTTCATGGCTATGTGTTTCAGGAAGGTCAGGCTGCTGTCAATGGAGAAGCCTACGGATGTTGTGAAATCCAAGAGTTGTGGATCAAATCCTTCTAGGCACTTATCATTGAACAATTTTTGGACAAGTTATAGTTAGGCAGCCAGGGAGATGAAGATGAATTCAGTTTTACGGAGGTTAGGTTTGAGGTATGCATTTGACATCCAGGACTGGGTAATGGATAGGTAATTGCACAGATGATGGAGGTCTTGTGTGATTTTTACTCTCATGTACATGATATTTGAAGAGTGTTCCCAGAGGGTCCATGTTAAGGTTAAAAAGGATTGTTGAACGGATGGAACCTTGGGGGACTTCACAGGAGACTGGGATTTGATTGGAATGCAATGTGTTCATATGGATGGCCTGATTTCTGCCCAAGAGGTAGGAGGTAAATCAATTTACGACAGTGCCAGAGAATGCAACCGTGTCAGTGAGAAGGGGGAGGTGGATGCAGGTGGATGCACTGGACTTCAATGTTGAATGCAGCCAATATATCAAGGAGGATGAGGAGGCATGAGTCACCCGTATAAATGATTAAGACATCAACATGCACAACCTCGATGAGGGCTGTCTCAATGCTACACTTGAGACAGAGCCCTGACTGATAGTCTTTTAGGAGTTATTTGTTGGTACTTGTTCAATTCAAGTAGTTGTGTAGTGAGTTCTTTTTCCAATAGTTTGCCAATAAACGGGAAGAGGTTTGCAATGGCTTGGTAATTGGCCGGGTCATCTGAGTCTTTTGTAATTCTTTTCAAAATAGGTCATGTATGGTGAAGCTTGCTGAAACCTTACAAATGCTCGGCTGGTGTGTTCTCTCTCGTGTTTTCTCTTTGCTGATTTGTGACGCCGGTGTCGCTATGCCCTGTAAGGAAGGCATGGTATCAAAAGTAAGACAGGCACAAATGAACATAGTTCAAGGGTGTTTATTGAAGTTCATTTGGCTTAGAAAAATGCCTGTCTAATCCTAAATGTAAAGATGGGAGCAAGCAATGACCATCAAATAATAATAATGCAGTCCTAGTGGTGTCTTGTAAAAATAAAAGGGCCTATCCCAATAAACCAATTGCCAATCCTTACCTCTAA
This sequence comes from Ambystoma mexicanum, assembly GCF_040938575.1. Taxonomy (NCBI): domain Eukaryota; kingdom Metazoa; phylum Chordata; class Amphibia; order Caudata; family Ambystomatidae; genus Ambystoma; species Ambystoma mexicanum. The sequence goes on from NC_090932.1 coordinate 1,337,936,013, forward strand.
ATACAAATTATGTGGGAAACAATGTAATGCAAAATAAAAGTGTTCAAGAAATGATATGTCAGGATATTGAAGACGTTGGCTTCCATTCACCACGTTTTCAGCACGGAACAAGGCGGCAAACTCGAGCTTAGCACAGTCTGTGGCTTCTCTAGCACGAGGGTGTGGTCCAAAAATTCAACATCATGGCCTTCTGTGCTAAAGTCTCTTTGCCATTCAAAGTCCCCTTTTTAGAGGGCCTGATGTAACATAACAAACATCAAAGTTCTTTTTTCCTCAGGATTTCACATGTACAAACTCTCACAATATTCACAGTTTGGTCTCCCCCATTCAGGCTCGGACCATGGATCCCCCTCCTTCAGGCTCAGACCCCTTTTTCCACAATGCTCACCTTTTGGTCTCCCTCATTCGGACTCGGACCGCGGATCCCCCTCCTTTGGGCTCAGACCCCTGGTTTCATAATGTGCACAATTCAATCTCCCTCATTCAGGCTCGGACCGTGGATCCCCCTCCTTCAGGCTCAGACCCCCTGATCTACTTTGGTATAAACTTTTCTTATCAATTACCTTTCCTGATAAGGGAAGGTGCCCTATCTTTATGCATGATTTTGTTGCACCTGTGTCAACCATAAAGACAAATGATGTGTTGCCTATCTGCATGCCTTCTGGGGGTGCTTCTTCCAGGTCGGCAGTGTTTGACAGGACTGGGCACATCAGAGCTGTCTGTAGGCTGTCCTCGTCTGGGTATGTGTTTAACCTTGGGAATATGAAGGGGTTAACACCCAACACTCTCGTTCCTGTATAATGCATCACAGAATGTGTGTCTCACACTTACAGTGCTGTCTGTTGCGTCTGTTGTTGTACATACACAGGTGCACTATTGGGCGCTGGGGGCTGCATCTGTTGTGGTAATGGCACCTGATACTGATACTGGGGATGTTGCAGGGTGCTTGAAGGCATACTTATGTGGTGCTGTTGCACGGCCTACAAAATCCACATCATCATCTTCCTCCTCGCCCCCCTTGAAATCATCCTCTCCCTGGTTGATAAACTCCCTGATAACCTCCATTATCTGGATAGCTTTGGTACTCTTCTGTTCACTCCAGGGCCATTCTAGTTTCTACTAGTGCCATTCTTGGCTCCACCTGCCCTACAGGTAGGCCTGTAATCACTGCTCCTTCAAGGCTCAACTTTGCTAATTACTTCTGTACTAACTTTGCTTCATTCTTTTGCACATTATCCACCACTTCCTTCTCTTTCTCCTGCCATCGCCTACAATGGTGTACTATAATTGGCTGAATCTCTGCCCATCCCTTAGCCTCTATCCTCACTACTTTTTGCAGCTCTTTCTGCAACTCTTTTGGGAGTCCTTTCTTTAACATATGATTGAATATTGCTATGTTCGTACCCCATGGTTCTTGTGTCTCAGCCCTTCACATCTCAAGAATCTGAAGCATGTATTGTGCCAGGTCTTCATCTTCTTTCATAGTGCGTGCAATAAATGAATGAGTATCTGGTGTGTCAGGACAGGCTGCCCTTAAGGCAGCCCATACCTTTGTCCGGCAATCATTAAAATGTACTCCATCTTGATTGTCATCGCCCATTTATACCCCTAGTAAGATTGATTTTTTCCAAATGAAATTCGCTTGATCTCCTAATAATCCATCAAACAAATGTTTCATTTCTTCTACAGCTAGTGTAATGCCTGGGGTCTATTTTTCCAATGCATATAAACACTTGCCTGCTCCTGCTGCAAGCAATGGCAGTGCCTTCATCAAATAGTTTCTATCCATGTTTGGCCAGGGCATGTACTGTGTCCTTTCTCCCCCCTCGCTTCCCCTTCACCACCGCCATGTGGCCTGGTTGCGCTCTGAGTCTTGGATCCCCCAAACTCTCTACTCTTGCTGTCACCCTGGATGGTATCTCTTCTCCCTGTTTCTCATCTGTGCCCCATTCCTCCTCCTCTGCTACTCCTGTGTCTACATCTGACCTGATTGACTCATAATCTAAACTCTCTGCATGTTGTAATACATCTCGATCCCTCTCACCATTGTGGCCATGTACGTCCCTAATCACGGTACTGTCAATAAGAAAATCGAGTATCACCCGCTCTCCATTCATCAGTACATGTTGGTGCTCTTCTCCCTTCTCCCTGATGTAGCATTACTCTCGAAAGCTCTGCCTCTGTCCTTCAAATCACTTTTTCTAAGTCTCTCTGTGCCCTGTTCTTAGTCTTCATCACTAATAAGTTGCATGCAGCATTCACTGATGTAGGCTGTGGGACAATTTCATAGGTGAAGGGGGCTCTCTGTCACAGGGCTGCCTGGGGCGTATACTCAGTAGTATAACCTGTGCCTGCTTACATGGGATGACACCCCAGTGGGGGTGGTGTGGTTGTATCTATATCACAGGATGTTGGGGTTACACAAGGTGTAGGGGTGACACAGGGCACTGGTATTACCATTACTTCCCCTTTAGGGTCCTTGGGGACATCTTCTAAATCCTCATCCATTCTCCAAAGATCAAGAATACCCTTCCTATCAACTTCTTCACCTTGTATTTTACTGCTAAATAATTGTACATGTGGCCCATAACATTCCTATCATGTGTTCCTTCTTCGGGCCAAGGTTTATACATCGCCCCTCTCGTGTCAGAGACCCATTCACAATGGTACTTCATTATTTTTACCCGGGACAGCGGGAGCGCGGAACACATATATTCCAGTGGGGTGAGAGTACTCATAATAACATCTGTTTCTACACTCGTAATAATCTTTCATTTCACGATCCAGTGATCTATCCCACCCTCCCAACACTGCCTGCACCACCCGATTCATCCTCAACTTTCTTCTTGCCCCACACACCACACACATATCACACCACACCTCTCTTCACCCAACTCAACAATCACCACTCCACACTATAACAATTCTACAAAACACTTTAAACCACAAGTCAATAAAAAACACAATTGTATAAACAATGGTGTTGATCCTTCCTAAGCCTCCTCTTCGAGACAAAGGAAATGTATCTCCTTACACCCCCTTTTGCCCAGCAAAGGGAACTCAGGCCCACCATATAATGGGCCTAAACAACAAAATCACACATATTTACAGAATGGTTTAGACCCTTGTTTGGATGCACATACAGCGTCCCAGCCAGTAAAAAAAGGGCAGGGTGAGTTTTGTGCAGCAGAAGGCGCACACATCGCTTGTAGTTAGTTTTGACACATATTAGATACCACATGGAGCAACAAATATATTAATGTTGTGGTTTCAGAGGTTATAGATAGGGCAGTGCATAGGCCCCGTGTTTGGTAGTTTTACACAAAGTTGTGTACTTTAGTAAGGTGCAAACGATAAAAATAATCCTAATTCTCAAATAATCACTGCACCTCTTTGCAAGGGAAGACAAGGTTTATTATATGCAGAAATGTCTCAGATGGTCCCATATATCGAAACTGACACAAAGCCCCTCCCACCCCAATAAGTTACAAGTTATATAGCAGAAAACTGCAAATATGCATACATAGGTTACAAAACTACTACAAGTGATAGGTGTGCCTTCTGCTGCAAAAATCTCACCCTGATCACCTGATGGTACATGCTAATAGGTTTTTCTCAGCCTGAACTTTTCTGCCTGGCTCTGACGATGTGTGTGCATCCCAACATTACCACAACATCCCTGTTGAATTGCAGCACGGAACCAATTGTAGAATACAGCGCAATTATGAATAGCATCTACTGCACTGATTTTCTTACGTTTTTCAGATAGGTAAAGTAGCTGTTATTTGAAAACATCCAATATTTACTGAAGGTCCTGAAATAAGCCAATATCAGAGAATATTGACTGGATCCGAACCAATATCTTGCAAGAAAAAGACAGTACGATATCCTGCATTTAAATATTCCTATATAAAACTGAACACCTACATGGAAATGCACTTACATATGAATTCCCTCCTATGGTAAAGTTAGCATCATGCGTTAGTATTCATTAGGACTCTATCTGATGAAATGACATATGGCACTAGACCGTGTTTCTATTAAGCAGAAGGGTATTTGATTCATTAAAGTAAAAGGTAGCTAGCAATTTCCCTGATCAAGTATAGCAATTAACTGTCCATTTCTGGCTGTCAGAGAAGACTTTTATTTATAATCGTATTTTCAATTCTAACAAAGAATGCTTCACTCATGCTCTGTGTCGATTTGCTGCAGACAATGCAGACAAGTCCTTTCTCTTGTAGTGGTGTTGACATATGGAAATGAGTCTAAACGTAATAGGCATAATTGCTTGCATTGTGTGGAGGGTATAATTAGTGTCTGTTCCTAGAAGTGCTTTAATCAAATGATATCAGAAGAAAAGTCCAAGGAATGTTAAAAAAATATAATACTGGAATTAGGGATGTGATCAGGCACACAATAAATCAGAACTTACAAAGTTATTTGTCTTATAACGAACTATAGCTACACGTAATGGGCACCTCTGAGTGCAACTCTAAATATATGTTCCATCTTGCGTTTGCCAAGTTAGAAGAACATGACAATGGCACTGGAGATGTTATGGTAGTGGGACACATACCACAGTCCGCTAGCAGGTGCATGTCTCCAGGCACTTAGCGGACCTGAAAGAGAGTGGTGTGGGCTAGGTGAGAGGGGTGGGGGGGAGAAAGCGGTAAATGCAATTTAGATTTGCTGTTGTGTTAATGTGGTCAGGGTGGGTGCATTCGTCGGGAGCACAGAGGCATTTGTGGGTGAACAGTACCTTCTGTGAGGGGCATAGACAAACCTGAGACCATACAAAACACATTGTAGTAGGGTGTAGAAAATCATGAGAAAGGCATGAAAGTCATCACAAAGCATTAGAAGTCATAGCAACACATGAAAAAGCATTACATGGCAAACCAACCTTGTGATTCCCCACACGCTTTCAACTGGCCTCTTGCAAACAGGTAGCCTTTTACTTTCTCACATTGCTAATCTCAAACCCTGCCTTTCTTTCTCTCTCGGTATCTCTCTCTCTCCCCCTCAGATAGATGCATGGCTTTTTACCCCATGCCATGTACAATAAGGATCTGGGAATTGGCAAATGAGGGAATGGGAAGTTTGAAGACAGTGATATGTTGGGCAAGAACGTTAGTTCACAGAAGTATCTGCTTGAGATATCAAGACCCATGAAATCCATTCCACCCACCTAACACTGTTGGTTGGTAGGCTCAGTGCCAACTGAAACCTCTCCCTCACTTGTTCAGGTGCAGTGCCTGATGACAAGCTAGGACATTTGCCTAATGGGGCAATGAACCGCATTTTGAAGCACTCATTAGGCAATCGGGCAGGGCCTTTATCCCTACGCTTTTCTTCCAGATGCCTAACCGAGTATCTCTTCCAAGCCTTGAAACTCAGGCAAAAATTAAATGAAACTCTCCTGCACCCCGACTCACCTGATATTGCAGCCGCTTCAAAACTTTGGTTTCAACATGATTCTAAAGCCGCTGCACGTGGTCCTTCATGATGAAATAAGGAGAGGAAAGATAAAAGGTTAAATCTAAATTATTCAAAATGCCCCACACAACTGGGTGCATTTCCCTTAGGCAAAAGTGTGTGCTGCAGCTGCAAGAAGGTGAGAAACATTCCGATAATGAAATTGAGAGGGGTGGGCTGCGGGGATTGTATTATCACATTTGACGTATCTACATTACCTTACTAAGTACTGCTCTCTGACCAAGTTGCTTGGAAATCTTTGTGCAAAAGCTCAATAATGTCAAATATATGGAACAGACATGCACTTGACTGGTGCAAGATAACGGTGATCTACAATGTATTCAATGTAATGAAATAACGACCTGCAACTTTAAAATGTGAATAAAAACTCATTTTGTTAAAAAAAAAAAAAGAAAGCATGATCAGTTGTAATGCAAATTTCTTTAAAAGGGAAAGCATGAGCAGAAGCAATGCAAGCTGCCCTCACACACATCATAAATAGTAAAGCCAAGAGCAGTGCAAATCCCTCGACCCCTTCCCACAAACACAACTGTTGCACCATAGCGGGCAGTTATGCATGTGCCCTGTTCACAAATAGAAGTACAGAAAATACAAATGAATTGCACGCCTACCTCACAAGTCACAAACCCAAAACAGGAATAACACAGATCAGGCTGAACCCAAGGTTAACGTTGATGGTGGTACAACTGGTCAATAGCACCAAAGTTTCCTGTTGTGCAAGATGATAGCAGCCACTCGAGTATTGTTATTAGTTCAGGGGTGCAACCACACAGCTGCTTGGTCAGTCAGTGTTTGGGCACTTTTATAGGTCGAAGAATGGAGCAGATACCTCAGCCATTGGGAGTGGGAGACCCTCTGAGTGCCCTGCATTTTAGGGCTGAGCTTCCAGGATGCGATGAAGGCAATGTCGATGGGGAGTGAAGCGTGAAAGATATCAGCTCACAGGCATGATGGCCCTGCTGCTGCTGCTTTTGAGCCCGGGACTCCTGGAACAATGTTTAGAAATTGGTAAGGCAGGCGCTCTGTTACCAATCATTAGCTTCTCCTCCAAACGCACATTTTCATGACTCCATCAATCTTCAGGGAGGCTGAGTTTCTTTGCTGTTCCAGGCGTGTCTTCATTTCTTTTTCAGGTGTGGCAAGTTAATTGACTCTGAGGATTCTGGTACTTGTATTTTTCGCCCTTGATTTTACTGGCAGGTGACTGGAAACAACTCCCTCGATAGCACACATTTCCCCTTGATGGGGGGAGGGGGAAAGCCATGGTTGTGGCTCTCCACTGTAAGGAATGATGGCCCTGCTGCTGCTGCCTTTGAGCCCGGGACTCCTGGAACAATGTTTAGAAATTGGTAAGGCAGGCGCTCTGTTACCAGTCATTAGCTTCTCCTCCAAACGCATGTTTTCACGACTCCATCAATCTTCAGGGAGGCTGAGTTTCTTTGCTGTTTCAGGCGTGTCTTCATGACTTTTTCAGGTGTGGCAAGTTAATTGAATCTGAGGATTCGGGTACTTGTATTTTTCGCACTTGATTTTACTGGCAGGTGACTGGAAACAACTCCCTCCACAGCACAAATTTCCCCTTGATGGGTGGGAGGGGGAAAGCCATGGTTGTGGCTCTCCACTGTAAGGCATGATGGCCCTGCTGCTGCTGCCTTTGAGCCCAGGACTCCTGGAACAATGTTTAGAAATTGGTAAGGCAGGCGCTCTGTTACCAGTCATTAGCTTCTCCTCCAAATGCACGTTTTCATGACTCCATCAATCTTCAGGGAGGCTGAGTTTCTTTGCTGTTTCAGGCGTGTCTTCATTTCTTTTTCAGGTGTGGCAAGTTAATTGACTCTGAGAATTCTGGTGCTTGTATTTTTTGCACTTGATTTTACTGGCAGGTGACTGGAAACAACTCCCTCCATAGCACAAATTTCTCCTTGATGGGGGGAGGGGGAAAGCCATGGTTGGGGCTCTCCCCTGTAAGGCACGATGGCCCTGCTGCTGCTGCCTTTGAGCCTGGGACTCCTGGAACAATGTTTAGAAATTGGTAAGGCAGGCGCTCTGTTACCAGTCATTAGCTTCTCCTCCAAACGCACGTTTTCATGACTCCATCAATCTTCAGGGAGGCTGAGTTTCTTTGCTGTTTCAGGCGTCAATTCATTTCTTTTTCAGGTGTGGCAAGTTAATTGACTCTGAGGATTCTGGTACTTGTATTTTTCGCACTTGATTTTACTGGCAGGTGACTGGAAACAACTCCCCCCATAGCACAAATTTCCCCTTGATGGGGGCAGGGGGAAAGCCATGGTTGTGGCTCTCCACTGTAAGGCATGATGGCCCTGCTACTGATGCCTTTGAGCCCGGGACTCCTGGCACAATGTTTATAAATTGGTAAGGCAGGCGCTCTGTTACCAGTCATTAGCTTCTCCTCCAAACGCATGTTTTCATGTCTCCATCAATCTTCAGGGAGGCTGAGTTTCTTTGCTGTTTCAGGCGTGTCTTCATTTCTTTTTCAGGTGTGGCAAGTTAATTGACTCTGAGGATTCGGGTACTTGTAGTTTTCACACTTGATTTTACTGGCAGGTGACTGGAAACGACTCCCTCCATAGCACATATTTCCCCATGGCTTTCCCCTCCCCCCATCAAGGGGAAATGTGTGCTTTCGAGGGAGTTGTTTCCAGTCACCTGCCAGTAAAATCAAGTGATCCCACATAATGATTTCAGAATGCATTGCTTGGTTTTCCTCCCAATAGAAAGAAAAGATGCTCAGAACGTTATACCAGACAGGCTTCATTACAAAATGGGTGGTATCCTGGTGGTAAATCCACCCAACTGAATTACCGTTACCGCCAATTGGTCTAGCAGAATTACCGCCAGATTACAAGTGGCAGTGTACTTCCTCCCCAGTTTTTTGAGTCCATTGGACTCAATGGGGCTTTTTTGGCAGAATTACTGTGATGGAATTTCCAACGTGGTAATTCTACCGAATCTGCCAAACTGAATTACTGTTACTGCCACTTGGTCCAGTTGAATTACCTCCAAATTACAAGTGGCAGTGTATTTCCCGAGTTTTTTTAGTCCATTGGACTCAATGGGGCTTTTTTGGCGGAATTACCATGATGGAATTTCCTCTGCGGTAATTATACCAATTCTGCTTTCAGCAGTGAGTGGGAGAATTCAACTCCAGCATTTTTTGGGAGGTAAATCCTCCACTTCAGGCCCGACCTCATAATTAGACCTAGTTGTTAAAGTTGGCAGTAACAGATTTACTGTCAATTTTACCACTTAACGCCATACTTGTAATGAGGTCACTGTCTTTATTTTATTTATTTATTTTATTTGTACATTTATAGCAAAGCGCAAAGCCCATGGCAATCTAGGCACTAGTTACAGAAAGACAGACATGGATCAGTGATGGTAAGGCAGGGGGGGAACGAATATCAATTAAACAGCAGAGTTTTGAAGTGCTTTCTGAAGACATTTTTGGAAGGTTCTCCTCGCAGGTGTAGCTTGTTCCATAGACAGGTTGCCCGGAATGGGAAGTTGGAACCCCCCCACCTTTGAGCGCTTGAACCTTGGTATGACAAGGCAGTGACTGTAGGCGGCTCTTGTGGGTCTTTCTCAGGCATGTTTTTTTAGATTATCAGCTAGGTAACCCAGAGCGTCATTCGATATACAATCCTGTTTGCCAATGTCAAGAGTAGCTCTGAGGGCGTTGTTCTGGGTTGTTTGTAGTTTGTGGTGTTTTCTTTCAGAGGTGGCGAGTTTTGAGCATATTAGTGCCTGTGCAACTTCCAGACAGTTAGTGGAAGTGAGGAAAGGTTTACTGGTGTTGATTGGTTTGATCGCATAGCTTGTTGTCGAAGCAATATGGTTAACCTGGCGGGTCATGGTAAGAGAGGAGTCGAGGTAGACCGCAAGGGTCTTGACAGAAGGTGCAACAAAAATATTATGGCCGTCGATGACAAAGGATATGTATTCCTGGGGGAGACTCTTCAAGTGTGTAGAGGGCCCAATGAGGTAGAGTTCCGTTTTTTCGGCGTTGAGGCAGAGGCTGTGTGCGGCCATCCAGGATTGGATGGTTTCATAGATGTCCTTAATTCTGATAGTGTCTTTCAGGTGGTCGCCGGAAAGGGTGATACCAATTTGGTTGTAATCAGAGTAGTTGGTGTACGAAATTCCCAGGGCATCAAGATGGTCGAACAAAGGCTTAGTGTATATGTTATACAAGGTGGGTTATACGCAGGAACCTCGGGGTACCCCACAGGAGTTAGGTGTCGGTGAGGCAGTGGCCTCCTCACAAATATTCTGGAGGATCTGTTTTACAGGAATGAGGTGATCCATTTAGTGGCTTTGGGGGAGAAGTGGGAGACAGAGGTTAGAGCTTGGCACAGGATTTTATGGTCAACAAAGTCGAATGTAGCTGAGAGCTGAGAGGTTGAGTAGTAGGAGCAATGATATCGTACCCATGTTGTTGGCACTATCTCAAGCTGTTTATTTTAGGTTCAGGAGAGCTGTTTCTGTCCCATGCTTAGGGCAGAAGCCTGACTCGCGGGCGCCTAAAATGTAGTAATGTTCTAGTAAAGCTTGTATTTGTTGGAAAGCTACTCTGTCCATGGTTTTGAGGAGGAAGGGGAGAATAGTAATGGGGTGATAGTAGGGATGGCTGAGTCAAGGGTCGTTCTTTTTGGGAGTGGTTAGATGCAGGATTCCATCAATGTCAGTGGGACGGAGCAGGATGTGAAGGATGAATTGATGATTGCGACAATAAGAGGGAGTAGGGTCTCTACACAATCTTTGACCAAGGAAGCTGGAAGTATGTCCCCCTTGCAATCGGATCGTTTAAGCCCAGCAATAGTGTTTGCAAGGGTGATATTACTGATAGGTTGGAACTTAAAAAGTGGGATTTCATCACAAGGGGTGCCGGCAACAAGGCCAGCCACAGATAGTGTTATGAGCCTATACCCGATCTGACTTATCATGCACTTGCCACATGTCTGGTTGCACTAGCTTTTTGTCTGCACTTATTTATTTTATTAATCCCACTTATTATTTATTCTGTTCTCTCCTCACTTTCCACTTCACTCCCTACATGCACTTGCACATTCTTAATGTCACTGGGCCTAGTAAGATTGTGTTTTGTTCTCCCCTGTTCCCCTCCCTTTGATTGGTCATGCACTGAAACACATCTGTATGAGCGCGATATAAATAAAATATCATATCATATCAGGGGAGGTGGGCGGGCTAGGAGGAGGGAGGGAAGGGTGAAGGAAACACGGAAGGAAACATGGGTGAGCAAGGGAGGACGCCAGCCCAGTGGGGCTCAACAAAGGAAATCACAACACAAATCAGGACCCATGAGGGTCGTCACCAGAGGCACTCACCTGTGCAAAACATCTGGTGAAAGTGACTTTGACTTGGGGTGCCGGCGACAAGGCCAGGCACGAATAGTGTTATGAGCCTATCAGGAGAGGTGGGCCGGCTGGGAGCCGGAAGGAGGGAGGGAAGGGAGAAGGAAAGGCAGAAGGGAATGATGGGTCACAACACAAATCTGGGCCCAGGAGGGTCGTGGCCAGAGGTACTCACCTGTGCAAAATGCTTGGTGACAGTATATCCCTTGGCCACAAATGGACAAGGATAATTTAAGATGTAAACTCCCTAGTTTAATGGCAGGTGCAGGAAAATGGATTTATGAGCTAGAAAAGATGACAGGAGGAAATACACTAGCTATAGGGGACATTAACAGTCTCCCAGCAGTCTTTCTTGGGGAAAGAGCTGATGACATTTGGATGAGTGCAGGTTATTCAAGTGTCACGGCATAGAACACAGCTCATGACGGAGAACCATTTAATTATTGCAGGGTGGCTGTTTGGAAAGCACTCAGGATACAGTATCCTGATACGTCAAATATGGGTGCAATTATCGCACGTGAGATGAAAGATGATGAGGATCCACTTGCTTACATTCAAAGTATTCAGGAACGGTGGACCTTGGAAATGAGGGAACCATGGGGGAAATCAGTGACACTATTTTACCACATCTTGTGTCAGGGATTGCCAAACAGGTACAGAGACAGCTCAAGAAACCAGTGGGATTGGAAGCAAAGCCATGGGCAGAGATACAGTTGACTATCACGCATCATTGCTGATTGCTGCAAGAGAAAAATAAGAAGAAGGACGATGCTAGGAAGCTTGAGGCGGCTAAGTTAGTCCAGAAGAAATTGTCAAAGTATGCTATAGAAAGAGCGGTACTGACAAGCAGAGAGGGCTGGGAAAACAGCAAGCAGTGGGTATTCCACAGGCGAATAATCAACACCAATTGGATCAAGGAGGGAATGGGTTTGTGCCGAGAGGCAGAGGAATGGGTTTCAGAAGAAGAGGTGCTTTCCAGAATAATCAGGGTGGCTTTCAAAATAACCAAGGCAAGTTTCAGAATATGCAGAATGACAATCAAAATATGCAAGGAGGGCAAATGAGAGGACTCCCTCCTATATGTTGGACATGTGGTATGACAGGGCACATCACGCGAACATTTGGGAGCCGAGGGTCTGTACAGAATGGGCAATCGCAAGACAGCTTATCCTCCAGCATATAGCCCACAAAATAGGGACAGGATTACCCAACATCAGACAGTGTGTCAAGCACAAGTACCGCAAACACTACAGTCTTTGCAACCACAGCAAGCACCATTGAATCCACTGAAAGGGCAGTCACAGCACACACCCATGCAGATACAGCAGAGTGCAAACGCAGGACCATTATTGACTCCTAGAGTAGGGGGTCTTACTATCATGGGAGGAAGTCCTTTTACAGACACGGAATAAGCATGTAACCACAATAGAACAGTGTACAGGGCGACTTGATGTGTTCAGTACTATCAGTGACACTGAATCGTCAAGAGGAACCAAGGGTTGATGTTACCTTAGGAGGCAGATCTTTTTCTTTTTTAGTAGAAACTGGGGAAACTCGCTCATGTATATGAGAGGGAACATTTTTGTTATCAGGAAATGCCATAAATGTGCAAGGCTTCTCTGGAGGTACAAGTAGAGTTCCTTTTACTGATGAATTACCAGACTCTTTTGGAGAATGTGATATGTCTGTATCTTTACTGTATTCAAGGCAGACAACAGTTAATATTCTGGGCCGAAACTTAATGACAAAGCTAAATATGATGATTTCTTTTACTGATGAAGGCATAGTGTTTTCCACTCCAGGGATGCAATATTTAAACATAGGCAAATTTAGCATGGAGTTTACAGGGCAGATAGCTCTGCGCATTTTGTTGATGTGGCTACCCGGTTTAGTGGGAAAGATTATGTGGATACCTGATGAATTTCTGCTCAGGCCACAGATACCTATGGATGAAGAGGGGGGACAGATGTTTCCCTTACAGCTGCAGGCAGCCATAGTGCAAAGAGAATTAGCCATGCTCGAAGGATTTGATGATGAGGGCAGGCCATGGAGAACGGTAATTGCCATTAAGAAAGGGTATAGATTGACTGACGTCACAGATGAAGATATGGTTAAGGATGATCCATCAGACGATGAATTCATATTTGAGATGAGTATGAGTGAAGACATGAAAAAAGTGTTGACCTCTTATGGACTACAGGCCCTTATGACGTAGGCCTATTGAGAGGAGTGGGAGAAGTGAAGAGTAAGCTACAACCACGAGCAATTTTACCTCGAGCAAGGCAGTACTCAATGTCTCGAGAGGGGGTTGAGGGTATTTTTAAGACTATATAAGCTGTGATGGAACAGGGCATCTTGGTGATGTCAGAGTCACTGTGTAATACTGCTGTGTACCCTGAGAAAAAATTGAACGGAAGGCTGTGGCATTTAATTCAGGACATGAGACCAATTAACCAGATTGTAGAGGCAGAGTTCACTCTAGTTCCAAATCCTGTGACGGTTTTATGTAGTATCCCCACAGAGGCACGATATTTCACTGTGATTGACTTGAAAAATTAGTTTTTCTCAATCCCATTGTATAAGGACTCTCGAGACCTCACATCATTTACGTTTTGTCAGACTAAGTTTAAAAGCACTTGTTTGCCCCAAAGGTACTGTCAGTCTCCGTCGATCTTTAATAGGGTGCTGCAGATGGACATAAACAATATTGATTTGCCAAGTGTTGTGTTGCAGTATGTAGATGATATTTTATTTGTAGCACGACAGAAGATGAGTGCAGACAAGATTCAATTCGGCTAAAGGCTATCCTAGCAGGCAAGTGATACAAGGAAGACCAGGAGAAACTACAATATTGCCAGGAGGAGGTGTTGTACATAGGCCAGTTAATCTTGAATGAGAGAAAGAAAGTTACACCTGAAAGAGCTGTGGCGATCATGAAAACACCAAAACCCCACATGATAAAGCAAATGCAGCTATTGTTGGGATTGTGTAACTATGTTAGAGCATGGGTATTTGATCATAGTTCATACACGAGACCCCTTTTGCCGGCTTTAAAGAAAGCCCAAGTAAACAATGACAACATAGAATGGATTGAGGAAATGGAGGAAGGGTTTGAGGAGTTGAGGAAAGCAATTTGTACAGCACCAGTTTTAGGAATTCCCAATTATTCTGAGGAGTTCTTCCTGTTTTCACCCACAAAAGAATCAGTTATGACAGCAGTGTTTACACAGAGGACCACACGTGGGTATAAACCTCTGGCATATTGTAGTGTGATTCTAGATACAGTTATGAGAGGACACTTTCCTTGCAAACAATTGCTGGCAGCAGCCACGTTCGCTATTGAGAAATCTACAAGTATCTACTAGTATCTTGATGGGGTACCCCATGACTTTATTTGTTGAGCATGCTTTGTTTGCTGTTTTGGAGAAACCTAAGGATACACTGACATCTCAGAGGGCTTTTGCATGTTAGCTAGTTATATTGAATCCAGCGATCAAAAAAGTCAGGTAAAAAGTAGCGAATCCTGCCACATTTGTAGCTGATCGTTTGACAGCAGATGATTGCTCTAACTATTAAGAGTATTTTGACGAGATCCCAAGCGTAAAGGAGAATGCTCTAGCAGGGCAGAGGGTTCTCTTTATTGACAGGTTCTGAAAAATTGATCAAACTGATGGGGAAAGGCATTCAGGTTCAGCTATGGTAAGGCACAGAGCTCATGGAGAATTTGAAGTGGTAGCAAGTGTAAGACTACCATCTCACTTTTGGGCACAAGCTGCAGAATTGGTGGCACCTATTGTCATGCTCGAGAAACAAGAACGACAGGAAGTGACATGCACGGTTACTCCGCTTATGTGATGTCAACTGTACATGCAGGGATAGCATGTTGGAAAAGGAGGGGCTAAGTCTGAGCGGACGGCACACCAGTGCAACACGCTGCATTATTGGACATGCTTATTAACGCACTACAACTCCCAGTAGCCATCACAATAGTTTAATGCACCAAACATACTAAGAGAACTGACTTTATCTCACACGGAAACAAAGCTGCAGACGAAGAGGCCAAGAGGGTTGCATATTCACCTGATAGTTCAAGTTTTGATACTTCTAACGTAAAGGAAAAAATGGTTACTATTATGATTCTAAACAAAGGATTTAATCATTTGTCTAGAACGCAGTTGTTGGAAGTTCAAGGCAGTGTGCCGCATAAGGAGAAGGAGCTATGGACACAGTGGTGGGGCGTGTTCTTTATCCCCCTTTGAAGTATTTTGGCGACAGGACAGCACTGGTAAACCGGTGATGCTTGTAGCCTTATTAAGGGTAGCGTTAGAACAGCTACAATACCCTCCGCTTGTAACTAGGGAAAGCCTCACAGCAACTATTGCAGAGGACCGGTTTGTACCAAACCTGTTAGAACACATCGCTTTTCACTTAGTAAATTACATTGTATGTCAAAAGTTTACAGCTGGGTACACATTGCGAACAATTACTGGAGTGATTACTCGACCAAATGGTCCTTTTCAGCATTTACACATCAACTATGTCGATATGCTGTAAATATGTAGTGGATATAGGTATATTACAGTTGTGGTGTACCCCTTTTTGAAATGGATTGAAGCTGGTCCATGTACACACCCTGATGCCACTTGCGCTGTGAAGTTGTTAATCCGACAAGTCGTTCCCAGATGGGGATTATTTTAGGTACTGAGGGCCCTATTTTGTTAATGAAGTATTTGAACACATCAGCCTATTGCTTAGTATTAAACACAAGTTTTCTTCTACTTATCACCTGCAAGCGAATGGGATATGTGAGAGACTCAACAGTCTTCTCAGTGAAGGAATCGCCAAACTTAAATTAACATTGACGAAGGGGTGGCTGCAATGCCTGCCATTGCAATGTATGCATTAAAGAATCAGCCCGGGTTGGACCACCACCTCACACCCAACTGTTAGGGAGAATTTTCACACAAGTGCTAAATTCCTTCTACCTTAAAGCCCTCCAGCTCTTTTGCTATATGTTGGGGCCTTGAACCTTTCATTTTTCAATGTGTTTTACGTTTATGTTCTTTGGTTATGGAGTTTTAAAGCAACTCCATAGGCATCTTCTTTTTCTGTGTGTCACACAGAACCTTCCGTGTAGTGGCACAGGGGTGTCTTTATGACTCCCCCAGGTTTAAATACCTTCTCTGGGACTGACTACCGTCTCCCAGAGCCTGTTAAGTTAAATTGGCTTTAGAAGTCTTTTTAAATTTACTGACCCAGCACACACTATCTTCCTATAGAATGCTGGAGGTGTTGCCTAGCTTCCCCTGAGTCAAATTACTCGTGTAACTGTAAAATGATACCTTTTCCTACTTTAAATGGCTGGTGGCAGTGGTCTAGATCAACTACCATGATTTTTCCCGACCGCTAACAAAGGTAGCTAAAGATAGGGTCAGCCATGTTTTTCAATATGGCGCCCCAGACCTATCTGTAAAAACAGACTCTGGTCATCTTTTTGGAAAAGTCCTTCTTGTGTTTGTCTCAGTGTGCCAAACCAGGTTTTGTCCCTTTGTTTGTTGGCCTTTGGCGGGCTTCAGTGCTGAAGCCCTCCTCTGGCGCCTGAGTGTCTGGGGTGGACAGGATGTGAGGGAGTTGCCCGAAACTCCCTGTGCTTAGTCTCCTAGGAGACTTGAATGCACTCTGGCATGATTGGCTGGCTGACTGTCCAACAAGGACAGCCTTCATGCTGTGTGAGTGACCGCCAGGCTGGAATGAATGGGGGAAAACTGTTTAAAAGCAGGTCTCTGGGACTTGGAAAACAGAGTCGACCACTGGAACGAAAGAACTGAAGACGAGCTGAAGGAAGAGGAGTGCTGCAACTCCTGGACGACCGGTGAAGCCCTGCTGCAGGTCCGAATTGCCTGAAACTCCAATCAACAGAGAAGCCCTTAAAGGTTAACCTAATCCTTTGAGTTTGGTTGGAACAAACAACTCGTAAGCCACCTGGACACCGTCCCCATCTGGTCGAATTTTCATCCGAGTGCTGTTGAAAATTGAATAGCCAGAGGGAAGGAAACCAGCTCATGGACTTTAAGGCACTCAGCTACAGCTTTCTTCATTAACATGGTACTGTGCAAACGCGGTCCGGAACTATTTTCGGCCATCGAGAAAGTGCGTGTAACTTGGCTCAACTTCGAAGGCTTGTCCTTCCCTAAACTTTCGTCAAACCTTTTGCCAAATTCTTCTAAACTCTGTGGCAAAGAATTAACCGTTATCTACCAGAACTGTGCTATCCTATAAAAAGACTCTGAACCATTGACTTTGGTCCAGGCCTATTGAGAAGAATTGCTGGTTGTAGCTAACTGAAACCCTTTGCCGTGCCTACGAATGTATTTTGGCCGTCTGTTCTTATAACCTTGTGTTTTTACTCCTTTAATAAGTATCTGAAGTGCCATTTTGCTCCCACTTCAGTGGAGCTAAACTTGTTAATTTACTTACCGGTTGGAAATTTGTGGTTTATTAGTGTGTGATATTGAGCTGCTTATGCTAGTGTTTTCTAACTGACTGAGTAAATAAATGTATATTCTTTTACCAAGAAACCTTGAGTAAGTGTTTGTTTGAATCACTGTATTAGTTGGTCCTTTGTGTAACTTGTTCTACTGCTCTCTTAAACTCTTGAGATAAGGCTGGCTGCTTAGCCATCGCTACCACTTTACTATGTAGTACAGGCTTGTACCAAAGGTGAAATTGTGTTTGCACTTGTAGTGTTAATTGGCTATAGTGTTCCCAAACGGTAATGCAGGTGATTCTGCCTAACACCAACAAGCTAGTCACAGGAAGGCGAATGAGAACACCCCTGTCACATCCGAACAAGGAGTAGAAATGATGCCCAGATAACTGCAGAATCGTTAGGAAATGGACTATGTAGGTATTTGATATGTATGACCGCTAGTATCCCTGTCATTTCAGATCAACTCAAGCATAAGGAGTGGCAGTCTCAGGACACAGATGAAGACCATTCAACAACCGGATACAAAGAACTATTTATTCCCAAACTATTCATTGGTGATTCCATTCTAATTCGCAACTTCACTAGGAATTGGCATGAGCCCCGATTTAGAGGACTGTTTATTGTGGAGAATTGATGAATACTGTATGCTGCTGAGACCGATGCACCCCCACCCGATTCGGAAGCGAGCCAAGAAGAAGCAGTTCAGCACATGCACAATCAATTGATGACGAGGAATTAGGACGCTAAGATTGCTGATTAAATAAATGCAAGTGTGCATTTGGATTGTGGATTTTCCCGGATACTCTATAGATATTTTAGCAGGAGTGAGAAAGAAAATATTCTTAAACCACAGGAATACGATAAAATTGGACTTTGGAAAGTTCTGATGTGATAAAAAATGCCAGATCTTGATTTCATTTTTGATGATTGGAAAAGGGAGCAGTTCTCTGATTCATTTCTCACTGAGTTTCTCTTTGGGTAGACACATGGTTCTGTCTGACGTCGATGCCCACAGACTACTTATTATGGTCTGTACTTACCTAATTCGAGTCCATCCTTATCTTGATTGGCACAATTCCAACACGTATGTGTTTCTGCAAGATTCTATAAATCGTCCTGCAATCAGTCGGCTACTTGTGGCGATATTTGAGCAAATTTGGCAGCAACCTGACCATTTGACGAGGCTGCCTGATGAAAAAGGTGTTTTTCTTCCTTAAACATAGTACACAGGCACAATGTGGTCTATTGAGCATAATGCAGTTCAAGAAAGTGAGCAGACCCAATGACGTGTGGAAAGACACCAATGGTGGGGTTTTATGTATTGGTGCATAATTTATGTGTGCACATTATTTGTCTTTGTTTTTCTATTTCTGCTAATTCACGCTACTTACCTTGTTGGTTCCAGGAAGGTAGAAGTCCCTCTGATTCTCCCCACTCCAATGACCTATGCAGAGTTAGATATTGTAAGTAAGCTGAGGCCATATGTGATTGTCCCTACACCAGTGTCACATGTGAAGTCAAGTTTCTCTGACAAGTGTTCCTATGATTCCCATTGTAGGAAGGATTTATACTGTTGTATTTCATGAGTTTCTTATGAGAGCTCACTTGGCAAGAAAAAGACCCAAGGGTACAAGGGGAAATGATTATGAGTTAAATGATTATCTAGACAGCACAGCACATTGGGGGACAACATGTGGTATCAACACATGAAGGAGGTAGGAAAGAAAACCTCTGAGGAAGATAGCTATGTTTGTGCTCTCCTACATTATTTATGTATTTATTTATTTGCATTTATAAAGCTCTCACACACCCCATGGGCATTGAGGCACTGTTACAAGAATACGTCTTAGTTGCACCACATAGGTTGGCAGTTAGGTTACATTAGCCTGTAACAAAAGTCTTATTTACATTTCTTTAGGTTTGTAGAAGTTGCATTTCCGTGGTAGGATCGGGCTTGGCTGCATTGTTAGAATATGTGTGAATGCATTGGTTGAATAACATATGGAAATGTAAGGGAGGCAGCAGGTGTACATAGAGCTGCAGTAATGCAAAATGCAGTTTAGTAGGTTTGGGAGTCCAAGTCTCACAGGTGGTGAGGTGTATAGGTTGTGAGATTGGTTTTAGGCAAACAGTCTGGTTTAGATGGCCTTTCGGAATGCGAGATGAGAGGGTTCAGTTCTGATTGAGTGGGGCAGTGAGTTCCAGTGTCTAGAGGCAATGAAAGGGAAGCTTGTGCCCCCCTCCTCTTGCACGTTTAATTCTTGGAACCGGTAGTAGGTTAGCATATGGTGTTCTGGTGAGTCTTGCAACTGGAGGTAGGATGACTCTGTTGGATAGGTAGGAGGGTGTGGTGTAGTGGATGCATTTATGCGTGATGGCAAGTGTTTTGAACAAGATGCGCTGGTGGACCAGCAGTCAGTGTGCTTGTTGTCTGGCTGCTGAGATGTATTCTCTTTTGGAGATGCCCAATGCTGCGCAGTGGGAGTTATTCTGAATGGTTTGCAGTCTGTCCAGATTTTTACAGTAATCTAGCCTCGAGCCTATGATCACTTGCGCTATTGCCAGACAGTTAGTGGTGGATAGGAACGGTCTGGTGGCAGTGAGCAGTTTGGCATAGTAGTCTGCAGAGGTCGTGATAGCGCTAACTTGTCAAGCCATGGTAAGATTGGTATCCAAGTATACTCAGAGAGTTTTGACTGAGTGGGAGACTGGGATAGTGATGTTGTCGATGGTGAATGATTGGTATTTCACATCAAGGATGATGTGTGATTCAGTGGGGCAAGCAGAAGCAATGCAGTCTTGTCCCCATTCAGGCATAGGCAGTTGTCAGCCATTCATGTGTGGATGGTGGCATAGATGGAGTTGATGGGTTTGGAGTTGGTCTCATATTTGCCTGAGAGAGGGATGAGGACTTGAGTATCGTCCACATAATTTGTGTACATGATGCCGAGTGAGTCTAGAAGTTTGAAAAGAGAGATAGTAAAGAATTGTACAGAGTGGGCGATAGGCAGGATCCTTGCAGTACCCCAAAGAGGATGGTGTCTAGAGTTGCAGCTGCTAGGTCTGAGAAGACACACATGGCTCTTCCTTCCAGAATGAGGAAATCCAGGTGATAGCGATCAGAGAGAAGAGGGCTGAGGATGAGAGATGTTGACAAAGTTGGCTGTCATTGACAAGGTCAAATGCTGCCGATAAATATAAGAGTAGCAGAAGTGCAGGTTTGCCAGTGTCTCTGATCTCGTCATTTTGATTTTTCAAGTCTAGTAGGGCTGTTTCAGTGCCATGACCAGGACGGAATCCGGATTGCCGGGTGCCTAGGATGTTATTAGATTCTAGGAATTCCTTGACTTGCAGGTATGATGCTTTGTCCAGAATTATGAGCAAGAAGGGTACAGTGGTGATGGGTCTGTAATTATTGGGATTGGATGGGTCAAGAGAGGTTTTATTTTAGAAGGGGACGAACCCAGGCTTCTTTTAGACTAGGAGGCACTGATGCTGAGACAAAGGAGGCGTTTATAAGCGCTGTAATGAATGGTGTGAGAAGGTCTGAGGGATGCTGGGCAAATGTCTCCTTTGCATGTGGATGGTTTGATGTTATTCACAATGGCAATGACTTCTGTCTCTGTGACATTTCTGAACGAAAAGACAGTAGTGTCGATGGTCTGCTGATAAGGGTGGGTGATTGGGTAGAATTGGTGAGGAGTGGGTTAAGTTGATTAACTCTGATTTTGTTCTGCAGAGTGTGAAGCTTGTGGAGCATAGCTGCTTGTATGTCAGCGCACCATGCTTCATTCTTTATGATGGCTTGCGGGGCTGGGGCATGGGATTCTAACTCGCTGAAAATGGAGAAAATGTGTTTACAGTTGGACTTGGCATTATTTATTCTGGTGCTGACGGAATTAGCTTTGGCAAGGGCAATAGCTTTTTTATACGCATTAGAAGGTTTGTTGAACTCAAGTTTGTCTAAGGCGAGTTGGCTGGATTGCCATTTTTATAGGGCTGCATGCTTTTTGGTCCGTAGGGCTGAGAGTTCTGTAGTAAACCAGGAGTTGGCATGCTTAGTGCATTTGGCTTTGCAAACCTTTAGGGGGTCAATGGCATCAAGAGATTCAGTTAGAATGGTGTTGAGAGAGAGGGCCAAAGCCTCTGGATCTTTGGAGAATGGTGCCTCAAGGGCTGGAACCTTGAGATAGGGTGCTAATCTGTCCATGGTGAGGAGGCATGCACTTCTCGTGGAGGCTGAGGGTATAGGTATGGTGGTGGTTTTTTGACTCTTTGGTGTGGAGAGTGTGAAGAGGATAATGTGGTGGTCTGTCCAAGGAAGAGTAAGGTTGGCTGTGACATCAGGAGTACAGTTGTGTTGGGCTATCCAATCGATAGGGCAGCCCTTGTTGTGAGTGGGGTTGGTGATGGAGTATGAGAAGCTAAGTGTTTCTAATGCTTTAGCCAGATTATTGGCTGGGGTGTTGTTGGGGTCATGGAGCCCTAGATTAAGATTGCCTGCCAGGATGACCTTGGAGGATGTTTTAAGGTTGTCAGAGACAAGGTGCGTGATAGAGGAGTGGAAGTCAGCTAGGGGGCCTGGTGGCAATAGACAATTTGCAACTTGAAGGTGCAGTTGTGTGAGGTGGTGATTTTTAGGGATAGAAGATGGTAGGTGCCAGCGTTGGAATGGCCAATGTTTTGGATGGCAATAGAATCTGTAGCAATCCGACTTTAGTGAGAGGGCAGTCCTGGTGGAATATGGTGTAGCCTAGGAGGAGTACTAAAGCCATAGCTGGGCCAGATGCTTTGTGAAGCCAGGTCTCAGTCACAGAACATACGTCTAGGTCGTGGGTAATTATTAAGTCATGTAGGTCTACTGTGTGGGCAGGGATAGAACAAGCGTTGATGAGGGAGCATTTTATATGTGTATCAGTGGCATCGTGACTGGCGGTAGTGGTAGCAGTTCCCTGCCTGTGGGTACTAGGTTTGTTCAACTGCCTCTGGGAAGTTGGGACGGGAAGTTCGTTTAGCGTTGAGGGCTTAGTTGGGACCAAAGTTGTAATGGCTTGGGGCTTGAGTGAACTCTGGTGTTGAGGATTGGATGTGTGGAGGACTTTTGCTATGTGGCTCATAGCCCTGGAGTATAACCTCTGGTTACGGCAGAGGGTGCTCATTAGTCGTGTTTTGAGTGGGTGTGTGAGGGTTCGTGTTTGAAGGTGCGCATTGCAGTGAGCAAGGTTGGACAGGGCCACCTTAGAGGAGCACATGGTGTTCGGAGCTCAGCATGAGGTTAGAATGGGCATAGATTCAGTAATCTAGGAGCAATAATCATAGATAGATATAGGCAATGTCATTGAGCATTTACTGCCCTGTGGGACTGGTAGTTAATGCAAACGTAGTAGCAGATTACAATGGGTTATCCTAGGGACATAGGAGCATAATCAAGTTAATGCTAGCAAATAGGCATGGTGCACTAACATTTGTTACTAGCAAATGAGCAGGGTGCGTGATCAGTTATATTTATAGGCACATAGGCAGGGTGCATAGTCAATCAATCAATTAGTTCATGGGCACATAGGTAGGGTGCATAGTCAATCAATGAATACATTATTTCATAGGCACATAGGCAGGTGCGTAGTCAATCAAACAATCAATTATTTTCATGGGCACATAGGCAGGGTGCGTAGTCAATCAATTATTTCATGGGTATATAGGCAGGGTGCATAATCAATTAAAGCTAATACCTAAGCAGGGTGTGCAGCGGTTGTTAAGAGCAGTGAATATTCTGTTTAAAATACGCAGCATGTATGGGCAAGTGCTCACTAATCATAGTCTAGTGGGGAACAAATATGACTATAAGGAAGGTGTGGTAGCAGAGTGGTGAAATGATCGTCTTAACTGTGAAAGCGTTAAGACGTAGAAGAGTTACATTATTCACGGCTAAATAGCAGTGGGGTTACCTCTAGGGAAAGAGCATATAAGGTGGCAGCAATTAGCAGGGTGAGGCAGCTAACATGAATGAGAAAGTTCACTGGGGCTGTTGAGTCAATATTGAAGAGCGGGATCCTGGATGCAGTCTACACAGTGGTCGATGACTATCGGCTTACCATTGGCATCAGTGTGCTTGAGAATACAGTTGTTGGGCACCTGCAGCAGTGACCGGTGATAATAGTTTGGCGTCTTTTGGCGTGCGGAGCACTGTGGGGATTAAGCTTAGATGGGCTTGGTTATGATAGTTGGCGGCAGAGGCAGTCTGAAGGGCCGAGGGGTCAGGCCTGTGGCCTCATACGGCACTGACAGGCACAGACAGGATCTGCCCTTATGTAGACAGACAGGATCTGCCCTTATGTAGAGGCACTTAGGAGTTGGGCCAGCTTGCGCCTTCCGGTGACAACGGTCTGTGGAAGTAGTATGATTCAGCCTATCTGCGGCTGAATACCTTGTGTAGAAATGAGTAAACAAAGCAGTGGCTTATGCCATGGTAAAGTCCAAGATATTCATAGGTATAGAGTTAGACATCCAAACAGCTCATTGCTTGACTCACCTTGCACTCTGGCATACAAGAGGTCAAATTCAGGGTTGAACAGCATCTTTGGTATGATCAACTGAATGGACAGCACCAGAAGAAGATGATTACGTTCAAGATTTAAAAACAAGAGAGAGACCGCACACCAGAGATCGTGTAATAAGATACAAACAGCCTGGCATGAAGGGAGAAGGAATCCAATGGGAAATAAATAGAAAGCTCAATTGCCAAGGAAAGACTGATGAAGAAATATGAAGATGCAAGGAAAGAGGCCAGATGCAGTACTTTCTCCAGATGGCTGGGAAGAAGGCATAACCGTATGCAAAGCTGCAGCAGTAACTGAACATCATAAACCAATTATAGATCATGTGAAAAAGGGATACAAACCTCTTTGGCTGAGGCCTGCAAAGTTGCTGACATGGTTCAAAGACAAAGGAGGCCTGTTGCAGATAGTGCCTTTGGCTAGTGCAGAACTGTGCTTTCGAATCAATGGCACAGGAAAAGTTGGCGAAAATCAGCAGTGTGGTTGAATCTTCGATATACCAGGAATAAAGGATGGGACAGTAGTGATAATGGACCACTACTAGGCCTGCGGATCCAGAGCACAAATAAAGCTGCCCAGAGATTGGGGAGGACTATGTTCTATGGTAATTGTTCATGTTCCAGCATTAGTCATTCCAAAAAGTGATCTGAACATTGGTGAGTTTCCAAAAGCAGATGCTCACCTGAGAAAGAAGAGATCTATTGGATTCCTCAATCGAACAAAGAGAGAGAATTACTTCTCAGCTAAATCGATAGAAGCCTTTAATTCTATTCCGTATGAACATAGGTTGCTTAGTCCGACTTCAGCAGTGCTTGCTACTATATTTATGCCAGGGATCTAGACGATGGCAAATGCCAAATGGTCACAGATAACCAGATGGGAGCTTCTGCACATGATTGCCACTACTATAAACGGATTCAATGCTATCAAGGAAGAGATGACTGCCATACGACTGATGACAGAACAGGTATGTCCTGGACATGATTACACCTATGGATGGAGGTGTTTGTGCCAAAATCGGAGAATCATGTTGCACATTCATACCTTCTCATGATGACGAGAATGGCACCTTCACAGAGCCCATAATGATGTTGACAAACTTGCACGTCAAGATGGAAGATGAAGTGGAAGGCATTGCTGATGACAGCTGGTTTGCGTCAATCTTCTCATGGGTTTCACAATGGATGGCAAATATCTTCAAGTTCCTTGGAGCCCTGTTAGTGATGATCATGTTTGTATTCTGTGCGGTCAGAATAATAATCGCACAGCACAAAAAGACTGGAAAGAAAGCAACAGGAATGAAGATCATGATTGATATTGAGCCTGGGTTTGGACCCAAAGAGCTGACAGATGAAGAAATCAGAGACTATGTTAAGGCCAGTATTCATGCACCTGAGGGAATGAAATTCGTGTAACCAAGAAACCAAAAGAAGTATGTGGGAAGGTGGATTTACTGCCATCCAAATGGACAATGCAGTCTTATGACCTGGAGTGTTAATGGAAATGTGAAAACAGAAGGTTGCCCTGAAGGGAGTAATACAGATATGGACTCCAAAAAAGCATTTCTTCAGATGAGGGTGCCTAGATGTGAAGATTGATGGGAGAGTGGTCGATGAATCCCCCAGAGGAGGGAGTGTAGAGGAGGAGCCAAATACCTCTACCGGAAGTTCTGTCCCTATTTTGCCTATAGGTTGGCAACTGGAAATTGCAACATGCACAAAACCAATAATGGTGCCCATATCACGAAAAGTCCTTGAAACAAGGTATCCATTGAGAAAACCCTATATGTATCCACAGAGAAATTAAAGTCTCCTGAAGGGAATTCCAGAAGAAGTGTGAAAATGAATAAAAGAGAGGACTGGTGACATCACATAAAGCAGAAGTGATGCACCCAGAAGAGAGGTGAATAAAGAAAGAATATAGACCTTATAGACTGTGATGATGAAAGTAGCGAAGTTAGCAACATTCCGGGAGCGAAATGAAGATTGCACGTGCAGAGAAGCACTGAAGAAAATGTAAAACCATTTTATAGATATACAGACGCAGTAACGCAAGTAGACAAAGTAATCATAAGGCTGGCTACATAGTGAATAGATTGCAGGAGATGTGCCAATGTACATATATATAGAAATGCATAGAATCTGGATGTTCTATGACGCATTTTAGCAAACTTGGACCCGTGAATGAAAGGGCTGGAAGTGTGGCGCAGCAGAATAAGGATAGCTGATGGCGAAGATTCGAGAAGGCTTGGCTGCCCCAGTGTAGAAAGTCAGGGCCACGGAGAGCCTAGTTATGTACTCGATAAGATACATGAATGTGAGACGCAGGCTGTGCTCCTGTTTGAGGTGTAATGGAAAACCACTGGGAGTGCCAAGATCTCTTCATTTAATAGTATTAAATACAATGAAGGAGTTTAAAAACATCTCCAGTAACATGGTCAGATGAAAATAGACTTTGGGGCGAGTTACACCGACACCAATAGATAAGGCCATGCCTTCACTCCCTTTTATTCTCAGGCACAGCGAGCCCATGGAAGGCCAAGTTCAAACAAATTTAATTGAATGGAAGACTGCAGGAGTGATGATGGCGATTGGGCTAATTGGGTGGGGAGGCATGACCAGGCCAACCCGCCAGAACCTGGGATACCAGCTTGTGTGCTGCTAGCGAGTGGAATATTCCAGAAGGGTACACGCGTGCCAACCAATTATAGAGGGCCACGTAATAAGGAGCCTTATAGTTTAAGAAGCCAATAGCATGTTGAGTATTGGTCTGACATGCGGTTGCCTAAGAATTGGGGAGGAATATGTTCTATATAATGCTATATGTAACAGCATTGGTGATTCCCCATCAGGCTGATGACCCTCTTGAACAGATATGTCCTAGACCTGATTACAGCAATCAAAGGAAGTGTGTGTGCCAAGATCGGGCTTTCTTGCTGTACGTTTTATACCATCTCATGATGGAGGAAATGGAACCCTGACAGAGGCAATAACTATGCTGACGACCCTGCATACAAAAATGGAGGATGAAGCTGATGAGACAGCAGGAGATTATTGTTTTTCATCTTTATTGTCATTGATTCCAACCTGGCTGGCAAATGCTTTTAAAATACTTGGAGCAATACTAGTGTTTGTGTTGCTAGAATTCTGTCTCATAAGGATCATCTTGGGACAATGCCAGAAGATTGCCAAAAATGCTCTATTTACTTTGACTTTACTTTAAAACATTTATACTGTGCACCAAATGACCCTGACGTTTACAGGTGCAACCAACATACAACACATAACACAAACCTCAGAACTACATAAGCGTGCTAAAATAGATGAGAAGTGGCAGTCCCCACAGAAAGAAGCAGGTGATCTATCTGAATAGAAATGTCTTAAGCTTTTTTCGAAACTGAGCAGTGGACCTAATTTCCCTAAAATCTGGTGCAATAGCATTCCAGGCTGTAGGGGCAGCAAGAGAGAAATCTCATTTCTTAACTGCTGTCAGTTTACAAGAAAGAATTTTGAGCTGATTTGTGTTACTCGACTTCAAGCACCTCGTACTAGATTAATACATCAGTGCTTCATTTGGGTATGGTGGACTTACGCCCATCAGAAACCTATGAATGATTAGGGGGAGGTGAAATGTGACTCTTGCCTCTACTGGTAACCGGTTTAAATTGCATATTGCTTCGGACACATGATCTTTCCCCTTAAATCCTAAGATTACTCTGGCCATACCATTTTGCACTATTTGCAATCTAGCACATTCCAATTTGGAGATCCCAAACAGTAGGCTATTGCAGTTATCAATTTCCGACCCTATAATGGCTCTTGCTATGATTTTGCAGTTGGCTTGGGAGATATATGGGTGGAGCTGCACCTGCACCAACAGTTCAATAAAATAAGCAGGGATGAAGATCATGATTGATATAGAATCTGGAACTGGTGAGCAGATGCAGAATGAGGGAAGTACTCATGAGAATGTAAAGAAAAGTTCCCTTGCTCCTCCGGGAACCAAGTTCTACTCTTCCAAGCATCATAAAATATATGTAGGACGTTGGATATTCTGTCCACCATCTGGAGATTGCTGTCACATGACCTGGATTGTGGATGAACACATAAAGCATGCAGGTCACCTGAGGGAGGTGACAAAGATTTAGATTCTGAAGAAAAAAGCAGGATCAAGAGAAGATGAAGATAAATGATGAAGAGAAGATGAAGACAATGGAATAAGAGAATTTGGTCGAAGATTCAACCAGAGGGGGAATGTAGAGGAGCAGGTGGATGCTTTTCCACTTGTTCCCATCCCCTCACTGCTGTCTTAATGGAATAGTCGGAGAAGAGCAGTAAATGGGAGCCCATGTATTGTTCCTATACCGCATTGAGTGTATGAGAGACTTATGTACTGGAAGGGTGGAAGGATGCTACATGGAAGGATGTTGGCATGCACCTATGGACATCATGGAACGTTAAGTGAAATATGATGAGGGCAGAGTTATGTCTTGAAGAAGATATGAAAATACTTAATAGTAACAATGTAACTGAAGCACCAAGAGAAACATGTACTTAAGGCTAAAGTAATTGTGAATACAACGAAGATGAAGTGACTTACTGGCCAATAACTGTAAATACGCAGTAATGCAAGGTAGAAATAAAACATATGGAGCCTTGCTATAAAGGAATATATAACGTGGCAAGGACTGCCATGATAGGAAAATGGATGATGGCTTGTGTCAAATTCAACCAAGCTACCTCAAAGACAGACCAAGGCTGTAGAATCAGGAAATGCAGAAGAATCGTTCTGTGTGCAGAACCAACACTGAGTCAAGTTTGGCCCAGAATTAAGGATGCTATTTTAAGGAATAAGCACAAAGGGAGTTACATGGATAAACTCTGAATGTTGGACATTCCTCATAGAGTAAAGAAGGAGAAAACATCTGCAGAAGCCAACTGTTGGTCAATTAAATGCGTGCAAAGTTCATATTAGATTGAGTGAGCAAGTCTCTAGAGGGCAAGTGGAGCAAGTGCACCCTGCATAATTTAAAGAAATAGCAGTAAACAAAATGTTGAAATTGACATATTCATGGTCTACTAACATGTGACTCAGGAGTGGAAAACAAGGGCTAATCATTAGAGCTTCAGATGAAGATAGTGGTGTGCTCACACTCCCTTGAATGTTGCAAGACAGTGAGCAGGCTGCAAGGTCAACTACAAACAGCAGACTTTGTTTTATGGCCGACCGATGAGAGATGATGGACTAATTGTGAAAATGGGGAGCAGTCCAATGGAATTCAAACACCTAAGTTTTGTTTCATGTATGTGCTGCTAAAGAGCTGAACATCCAAGGTTGGGATACTATGCCAACCAATTCGTGGGTTTAAGGGGCAACCTAACATACAATGTTGCATAGACCAATCCACTTCTATTTTGACTGCTATAATCAGTACTGTACACATTTAGAGGTAATTCAAGGCGTGCCCTACAAATAAGGGGCAGCCAAATATGTACTAATTTGTATATGTTCTGTACATAGGTATGTTCCCTTAACCAATCGATTCTCTCAATAGGTTTTACAATTTGCCAGGTAGAATGACATCATATGTGACACATGTTGGGGTATAAGTCCTCTATGTAATCAAGCCACTGGGTGAGTGTGCATGCATCAGTCCGATGCCTGTCAGGTCTCCCTGCTATATTAAATGAGAATAAAGTAGTACCTTGCCATATTCCTTGAGTCTGTCTGATTATTTGGTCTGAGATAATTGTTTTTAATTCCATCTAGCACAAAAACGCTTCAAGGTGCTAGAGCACAGTGTCACTGACCTGATTTGTCAGGGTGGAATGATTGACTGTGTCGAAGGGGAAGGAAAGATCCAGGAGGATACAAAAGGAGGGAGAGTTAGAGTCAACATTAGAAAGCAAGTCATCATGGGTGTTCAGTATAGTTCCATATCTCTGGCAGCTCTGAAGCCAGACTGGTGGTCGTGGAGACAGCCAACAGATTTGGTAAATTGCGTCAGTTGAGAGATGGCAAGCTTCTCCAGGAGTTTGCCCAGAAAGGGTTAATGGAGATAAGGTGTTAGTTAGCAGGGCAGGAGGGTTCAGAAGAGAGCTTTTTGAGGAGGGAATGCACAGGAGGGTGCTTGAGGGGTAGAGAGAAGGAGACAGTGGCAAAGGAGTGGTTACAGAAATCAGGCAGGGAAGGTGCAAGGGAGGCAATGTTGCCCTTGATAGTTCTGGAGTAGCAGGGGAGCACCTGTTTTGAGGACACTTCCATAGAGAGGACTATTCTAGAGACCTCATCTGGTGCTATGAGAGAGAAGGAGGAGAGAAGTAGGGAAGGAGAGAGGGAAGTCAAGGGAGGCATGACAGCTGGGGAGGGATGAGGGAGGGATAGAGGAGAGTGAAGACAGAGTGTCCTGGGTTTTGGAATGGAAGTGGGAGACCAGAGAGGTACAGCGGGTCAGGGATGGCAGGGGAGATGTGGAGACAGCAGAAGGATTGCCATGTTCCTTGCAGATTTTAAACAGTTCGCCAAAGTTGTTAGTGGCCCTGGAGATGCAGGATTGGATGTGAGCCCTCTTCTTCGAGCAAATGGAGAGTCTCTATTGCCTTTGGAGCAGCCAGCAGATTATGCGTCTGATGCCTGTCACTTTTGCTCAGCGACACTGCACTTGCATTTCAGAGAGGCTAGGACCGAGCATCTTTGGGGGCTTGGTTCAAACCTGTCAACAGAGTCCTATTCTTTTTAATTTTACACATATTTATAACAATCATCATGCTATGAACAGCTCTATAAAGCATAATTTTAGATCTTAACCAAGGAGTGAAATCAGGCACTTCAAAGATAAAGAGAGCTGAATTGAAAATGCTATGCCAGTTCTGTACTTTTTTTTTGTTTCTTGAATGTAAAGTGACTACTGTCAAGTGGCTGTGATAATGCACGCATGGCACCAGTTTGTTCTTTTGGCAATGGAACGCCCCGTGGCTGTTTTGGTTAGTCCACACACTGCCCAGAAGCCCATGTCCCGCTGCTTTGAAACACATTTGGATACAACAAAGACCTTTGGGAACACACTTCAGTACTAACTGTAGTCGATTTAAGGAATATCTCCAGCACTAACGGCAGCCAACCCCTCTCTTATCAAAGCTGCATGTTCTTATTTGTAATTATTTTATTAACGGATGTATTCACATGTATTACAAATCTGCACCCAGTTCAGTTGAACACTCTGGTAATAATGTGTGCATGAGTGCATATGAACCTACTTTCATCCCAAGACACCTTCTTTCTACTCATCTTAGATTTACTACAGCCCAACCCCTGTGGAATGCAAAGAAACCTCATGGCATGTGGTAACTATGACTGTAGCTACTGATGAATGCTTACCCCACTTTAAATGCAATCTAGGTGACTGAGTGTGGGGGATGGGGCAGATGGGCTATGGCTAGATACACTTGAGTCAGTGCCATCATTCTTTAGGTGTGTGGCACTGATGTTAAAGACAGACTGGCAGACTTATGCAAATATAAATACTTTTTTTTAGAAAAAAGTTTCAAAAGAGCAAATACTACTTATGTAGAGCAAAGCATCCATGGGTGGCAGAGTTGTATGGGAACACATCATATTTAGGGCGCATATTTGTGCTTGCGAAAATTGACTGAGTTTAATGAACCATAAATTGAAGTCAGCATTTCCTAAAGAAGTCTGTGTGGCGTCATGTAGAAAATTCCCACTGACTATTCCAATGGATTTATGAACAATGTGTTAGTAAAAATCCAGCAACAGAACAAAAACAAGCCAGCAACAGTAAGAGACTTTGATACAAGTGAGAAACCCCCTCCCCTGTGCACCATTCTCTTATAGCCAAAGGAGCACATGCATTTCAAAGGCAGGGGAAGTCCAGGCAGGGCAAGGAATCATACTGAAACAATGTTACAAGCAGGGAGAAAATCCCCTCTATTCAAGTCTTTGATACCAGCTGTGTTCTTACATGTGAGACGGTGTTAGCAGGAAGGACAGTATAAAGTGATACATTTAGTGGAACAGGTCTGGGGCATGCGAGTATGCTTACAGTATGATGACTTCCATCTCCTAAAGCTGATTTTCGCAAGAAAGCAGGATACTAAAACATGCTCACATATGCCAAAAGGGAAACATGTCAGAAGCGAGAGATCTGGAGGCAAGCATAACTACACACTAGGCAGGGAGTCTTCATTGCAAGGACATGCGCAGTAAAGCCTAAAGCCTTGACTCACACAGCAAGAAAAAGTTCTTTAACCATGGCAGTACGTAATATTTATTTATAATAATATGTACACAGCCACAAATGGCTTTGCATATACAAACATAGATTAAAAACACAATACCACACATTCTTCAATTCTTAAAATTTACATACAAAAATATCCTCTGATAGATCCTTTAAAATTATTAAAATTAATTCATAAAATTTCATCATGTGATATATCAGATTCATGTCATGCCCGTCCAGCAGTCTTTTCCAAATAGTTTCTATATCCTCTATTAGACTGGAATTCTTGTAACGTAAAGAATACTTTACACAAAGGTTTACAAGACTCTCACAATAACATAACAAATGTTTGGCAGTTTCAATCTGTTCCATACCACATAGTCTACAGAACCTTATGTTTTTCTCTATCCCCAATTTGGCACCTAGGATCTCCATCGTGTCACAACGATTGAATTTGAACATAAAATACTGTCTTACAATGGCAGCAGTAGGGAAAGCATACAAGTATTTCGGTTTTGCAGAAACTAAAGACCAATTTTCTAAAAATGAGCCACTTGTAGATTTCGTGGCCAAGGTAATCATATCACTTTCCTTAGCATGGCTATATATTACTCCTTGTAATAGTTTTTTAATCTTAACTTGTTTTAAGAGTAACCAGCTCTTTTCATTAACAGTCGCCCACTTCGCATATACCATATACCATATGTAGTCTACTTTGTGACCATCCTTAATAAAATTGTTCATTAGTTCGACCACAAAGGTGCTAATGGATAACATGCTTAACTTTGCATATAGCATTGCAGATTTGTATTCCAATATGTCCTTAGCAAATCTAACATCACCCTCTAATAAAATATATTTGCAGGATATTGCAATAGGTAATCTAAACAATGATTTTAAACTTTTTCCTTCTAATTTGCACATTTCATTCTCAAATTTACCTCCCCATATCTCGGCTCTATAAAGTAGACAAGTTATTATTTTACTAGCGTATAATAGTAAGATGGTATTTACTGATATTCCACCTTGTTTCCCAATGAATTTACTAATTGCTCCAGTGTTTTTTAAACATAACAGTTTAGTTGCTTCCCAATGATGATTCCACAGCAGCTTCGAGTCTATTATGAGTCCCAAATATCGATAGTGTTCAACTTTTTCAAGCATCTCAGAATTCACCATCCATTTAAATTTGTTAGACCAGGTTTGTTTCGTTTTTCCCAAAAAGGTCATTACCTTAGTTTTTGCAATATTAATCTTTAACTTGTTCTTTTCAGAGAATTGCAGGAGACAGTTTATCCTTGTTTGTAATCCTACAGGTGTGTAATCTAGCAAGACCAAATCATCAGCGTATCCTAGCCATGGCAGATCTATCATGCCCAGCTTCACTGGATTGGCCATTCTCCCATCTAACTCATTCATACAATCGGCCAAGTAAAGATTAAACAGAGTCGCTGATAGCTTACAACCTTGTTTTACTCCACATACTGTGGGGATTGATTGGGAGAGCGTCCTTCTACACCTAGGCGTACTCTCACTGAAGTGTCAGAGTAAAGAAGCTGTATCATGAACAGTAGTCCTTCAGGTATCCCCCACAACTTCAATTTATCCCATAGTTTTCCTCTTATCACTGTATCAAATGCGGCAGAAAAATCAATAAACACCACATATACTGGCAGCTTATGCACATTCCACGAATACTCCATAGCTGATACTAGGTTGATTATGTTGTGGGTGGTGGAGGATTTTGCTCGAAACCCAGCTTGATAGATCGGCAAGATCTTATGGCAGTACGTAATACCTACTCAATAACATAATGCAGCAGAATGCTAGGGGAGTACATCAAATGTTTGGTTCCAGACTTTCCCCCACAGTTGAAAGAGAATTTTGTGTAAGTGTGAACTCAACTGACAACTGCAAGATTCAATTTTGCCTGATTGCATCCCAAAATAAAAATCTAATGAAGTAAAGTTGGTTGACTGGAAAGCACCAAAGTAAGGAAACTATATGAATTTTGTCTCACAATGCCATTTTATAGTATGAGGCCTCTACAAGCATTGGCTGTCTAAGAGAGATCCCACTCGTGACATTCTTTAATTCAGTTTAATGATGGCATCGCGCAAACTCAATCTGTTCCTCTAGGCCACCCTTGCCCTGTCTCAATATTTGATCACAAACGTTACTGCCTCATTTTGATTTGTTAAATCATTCTTAACACATTTTATCTATTGGTCTTAATATTTTAAGTGAAACATTACCAATTGTGTATATTTTATCACATTTTATGCTTTCTTCGATGGTGCCCAGAGGAAGTACAATATTTTGGCCGACGAAATATGTGTGCCAGGTTTTGGGGAGCATTCTGCTGCTTCTTTAAGCTAGTTCCACGCTAAATAAATACCCTAAATAAAGAAATAAATACTGTATGGTAGAGAAAAAGTAAATTAAACAGACTAAAGAAAATACTTAAAGAAGAGCATTGCTGATGTTGAGTTATCTCTTTGGAAGGAACATTGTGAATATCCTTGCCGTAGTAGGTAATAATAATAGCGAGAGGAGAGAACTGTGTTAGTATTAAGAGCTGGGGGTTATATTGCTTGCAGTATTTAATTAAAGTGACCACAATTCAGTTGGTGGAACAATGAAAGTGCCTGAACTGAGGTCGAGGGCAGGGTGCATGGAAGAATGAACTGCCAGCAAAAACTCCCATCTACCGGTATGTGGTTAAATTTGCTCGCACTGTATCCACACCTGAAATTGCTGGTCACATACAGGCAAAAGCAAAGGGCACCTGCCAGCTGCTCTGATTGCCAGGGAACCATCCCTTTTTATGTGTTTGTTTAAATGGCTACATTGAAGACATGGCTGCTCGCTTTCCAAGGTAAATGTTTTTACTTACAGTCTATCCATGCGCTGGGTATGAGGTGCACCTGAATGCATGAGTACAGTGTAAATGTGCATTGTGAATATGATGTTCATATGTAGATGTTTTAGCCCCTGTTGTTGGGAAAGGAGACTCCTATAGGAAACATGATAGATGGTTCACAAAATTGTGTAAGCTGCAGCTTGTGGAGCTATGGAACCATAAAAATAGCAATATGTGTCAATACAGTGGATGATCCAGGCAATAAAAAAGCGATATGTACATAAGTTGAACTCAAATACCGACGCAATACAAAACACAAGAAGCACAATGGAAACCAGCCATGAGACAAATAACTTAAAGTGTCCATGTGGCTCTTTTTAATTAGGCTGGTATTAAAAGTCAGCCCAAGAGCTACGCAAAATGTATGCAATTTTTGGGGATAGGAGCTTCTCTGTAAAGCTGCATCCTAATTTATAAGTTATCTCGGACAGAGTTCACTCAAAGTAATTGGACAGCAAGGAATCTGCTAGGTGTGAGTTTTTTTCTGCCAGCTTAAATCAAGTGAGTGAAATAGAGTCTGGTGGGAGGAGGCACCTCTGTAAAAAAGTGAAGGTCCCGGTTCAGACAATTTTCCAAAATTGGTTGTTTTGGATAAGGATCTCTAATACCAATGTTTTATGACGTTTATTTCTGGTTGAACATTTGTTTGTCACAGGGTAATGCTTTGACAGAAGTATCCATTGAAGAATGTTGAAAAAAAAAGTATTTTCGAACAAGGTTAGAGGGACAGACTGACCAGAAATTGGGGCCAAACTTTGTTCTACCACTTCAAATCATTGTGCCGTGTCTTGGGTTGTTAAGGAGCATTGTTGCCAAATGTCAAAGTCATGCACAGGGTTTGTTCTAATGCCATCATTGCCATCATCATCCCAGTCTATTGGCACAGTGCTGAGAGATAATAACCTAGAGCTTTAGGGATCTCTTATGCTTATCTCCCTTTGGTACTGTTAAGGTTTATATGGTGAAATGTTCCTTCTCGCTAAACTACAGGCGCTTGGATAACAGAGGTACGTAAGACAGCATGTCAGGAATTCGAGACACTTGGTTTCAGCCGCAGGCCAGTTTCTACAAATACAGTGACACTAAAGAAACAAACTGTGTTTTAGAGATAGTATAATGACAGGCAAATTATCTAAGGAAATAATGTGTTGTCCAGCAAAATGTGGCACAGCTTTTTTAGCTGTCAAACGTGTTCAATCTTAGTGGTTCCTCGGTCAACATTCTGAAGGCAAATCCATCTGCATTGACTAATGAAAATGTCTGAATTAAGTCAAATCTTAAAAGATATGCCTTACTGACTTTCCAAACCTCAGGGCTCACTTACCTTCTATGACAATTAATACATGCAAGGCATTCTGGCCAAATATTATACTACCATTGTCCCTTCATGTCAGCAAAACAAAGGTATGTCTGACACATTCTGGCCTAAAGTTAAACAAAGATCCTAATTAATGTGGTCAAATCTTTATTAGTGTTGTTAAGAAGAGAATATCTGTGACTAGAATATATTTTCCTCTACACAATGGAGTCACTTAAAGCTGTTCTTTCAAAGACAAAGATTCTGTGGGCCCTCACCAATGCAGTGCTTCTGTACAACTTAATTGCATTAATGAGAACCTGGCTTTGAGAAATAATTATTTGCTGTGCAAACATATTTATAGTGATAGTAATGCTCTTTTATTACACATTTTAAAACAACACACAATAACATATACAGAGTTCAAATCTCCTGTTTGTGTAAACTGCACAAATCCCATAATTCATATTCTCCAAAAATACATTAAGGAAAACTCATCAAGACATAATAACACAGGTAAAATAAAATACAGCATATATTTTGATGAGCAATACTCAACAGGACATTCTTGAGGCAAGCAGTCCTTCTTCAAATGACCATACTGTTTGCAGGTAGTGAGCTCTGTAGTCTTAACCGGTTAGATACTTCCCTAAAACAAAGGGAATATGTTGAGTTATAATTCTGGGGATGAATATGGAATGGTTGTAAGAATGATTGTTGGTGAGTTTCAGATTATGATTATACAATCAGAGAAGTGTTAATGTAATGTCCTCAATTTATTAAATTCAAGTGGAGGATGCTCTTACTTCCCAGCATGCACAGCGTGTGCATGCCACTCAGCAGGATGAGCTTGTTGCAGGTTGATAACTGTTGGTGGTTTGTCTGGTACATTAGGTAGACTGACTTAGATTAGGTAACATGACTTAAAGGTGTATAATATATTAATTGGACACCAAGATTGGGGTGAAATGCTGTTTCTAGACTACTTTACTTACCATTCAGGAATACACTTGTGTATAGGCGCGTTACAAATGCCATATCATATCATATCAAGAGACAAAGAAGTCACTTGACATCTACTGATCTCAGGGTCCCCTTGGAAGGCACAAAGATCAATAGAGCAATAATATTGGAACAGCCACTATCATTGGCAACCCCAATGGATAGTCCTTTGATTCTGTGATATTTGGAGAAGATGCTAAGTAACCACCTACTTTACACAGTTGCTGCCTTACACCCATACTATGACCACCACAGGTCCACATAGAGCTTTTAGTTTCTTCCCATTGTTCATTATTCCATTGAGTAACGTTTTAATTAAAATAGTTGTTGAAAAGAATAGCATGACATAAACTCTAAGGCCACCATGTTCCCCAAAGCATGAAACTCATTTTGAAAATGCCCATGCAATATCAATGTGTAAGTTGAACATGAGCACATTGCACACATCCTAAATAAGGGCATTCCAGCTGTGTACATTGATATTCCTGCATGAAAGAAGGGGGTTGCATACCTGCACACTAACCTTAGATTTCCCTTTCCTTAAATACATTTAGAAATACATCATAACAAGTAAATATGTGATGGACAGGGTGGGTGCAAGGACTGTTCCTGACATTGGGAGAGTGACATTTGCTGCACCCAGCTCCTGGCCACAGAAATACATCTGCTGCCCTATGAGGCCAAGTATGTTGTCCTGGTCCTAATGAGATGCTTAACGTTTCAGTTCTCAAAACATTGTAGGGATTAAAAGCTATCTTTTTGAGTTGAAACATGTGCACAAACAAACTAGGCTGGTTATCATTGCATGACAATTATTGAATGCAAGTAGTGGTTAAACGTAAATTGAATAGCAGAGTTTTCATAAAATAGTTTAAGTTCCTGGGAGTCATCCAACAGGAGCCAGAGAAAACATGAAACTAAATTCGGAATTACATTTTAATCCTACAGTTAGCCCTTTCAGCACCCGTACAACTGACAATCTGATATCTGAGGCATCAAATAGGCCACAACCTTTTCTGTAAAAAAAAAAATCTAGCGACTCCAAGTTTCCTTCTCTTATCTGTCTGGTTAAAAATAAAAAAAAGTCGGACTTCATCTTCAGAGTGCAGTAGTTTCCTTTTACAGTCCTTAAGAATAGAAATGTTCTCTATTCCTGTCACGTGCTGCTAAGGTTACATGGCCCACACTCTTATCAGCAGACAGCAACTGGTGCATTGTGGGATATCCTTGACGGGTGTTAGTTTTTTCTGAGGATGTCTCATGAAATCCAGCAACGGCCAAATGACCTAACTGACCTTGTTTTTTTTAAGCTACATAAAAGTGAAAATACAGTCAATGGTTACTCCCTGGGGACATTTCTTGGGATTACTCAATTGGCCTTGTGGATGTCAATAGTGTGTGCGTGTGTGTGTTTGTGAGCGTTTTTGCAAAATTATATATATTTCCATTCAAGAGGCAGCACAATTCACTTTCTTTTTTATTAGATTTTAATTATGTCAAAGGACTGAACGTGGAAATTCGGTAAAAAAAAAGAGCAGATGCAGTTTTTTACAAGCACAGCAATCCAAAGAAAAAATCACAGACACGATGCTGACATATTGTAGCCTGTCAGCACCTTTTTCACATTTTCTTTGTAATGTCATGTGATTACCGAGGCTTTTATGAAGCATTTACCGACTTGCAAAACGCCATTTTCAGGATATATGCTGGCACTAATGCCCCTATAAAGGATGCCTATAGTAGAACAATTATTAACACTGCAAAAATATCCCAGCAATCGAAGGCAAGCATAACTGCTGAATGGTGTGCTCAGGGATGAGGTAAAAGCGTAATTTCTTTGTTTTTCCTTCTAATTGAGTTGTCGGTTGGTTTGATCACTTTGCATTGATTTACAATCATAATGTGTTGCCAATCTACACCAAGCATAATAAAAGTGAATACATTTGGACATTCGATCATTACAATCGTTTCGTTTGGTCTGTGTTATAGATAGTGCTAGGATTCTGTGTAACACTGCAATTTACTTCAACGATTAAATAAAGACGTGGTTCAGATTGAAGCATCATATATGAGAGGCACAGTGCCCCTTGGACTCTGTTGGGGGTCTGGAGGGGCCATCAGAATGCATTAATCACCATATTGTATAAGCGCACTACCTGGGTGAAGGTGGGACACTTTCAAGAAAAAGGTGGCAGCCATCCGTACCCTGCCAGTTTCCTTTTGGTTGTCCACTGGTGTTGAGAAGACACAGCCCATTCAAAGTCAGCAAACAACATGTAGTAAATACAGATGTAGATTTTTAATGGTTTAAAAAGAAAAAAAGGTTGCGCAAAAAACGAAATGCACAAAAGGCAGCAACACAAAAACACAGACAGAGGCAGGACGCCGGGTGCACGACCTGCAAACAACGCGTTTCGTGCTACACTGAGCGCTTGATCACGTAGGGGGGAGGGAGGGATGACTGACATAAGTATCAAACCAAAGCTAGTCCTTCTGCTCTGTTGATTGACTCTGTAAAGGCCAATGCAGTAGAGTAAAAACGCTGGTGGCCATGATGAATGGAGTGGAAACACATGCATAACAAATGGAAGCCAAAACCAAGTATAGCAAAAATAGCAAAAAGCACGTACTTGAGTGCATAGTACTCAAAGTTGCTGACAAATATACAATGCATGGTTTAGCAAAAAATGATATGGCAAAGCATGTATTTCCACAATGTAGTAACAACTGATAGTAAAAAAGGCCAAATTCATAGATGGTAAAAATGTAAAATATTAAAACCATCGGTTTACAAGTAATGATAAAATGACCAACATGAGGCATGCATGCACATTGGACAGATGTTAAAAACCTAATCTAAGACAAGCAGCAGGAGGGTAGACTAGCTACTGCAACCAGAAAGGAGGAAGATGACTAAAGTGCTAGTGCAGGGGTGGGGATTAAAGCACCACCAGTAAAAGTAAATTATACTAATACCTACAAGCAAGAGTCAAAAACAAAGACCCAACCATACTTAGACATGATGCATAACAATGTTACATGGTCCAGTATATGGAGAAGCATGATTCTGCATGTTCAATGCTAGCAGGGTTTGTAAGAAAAAAACAGTCCAAAAGTACATCCCTCATGATGTGAAATCATTACAGCAATTTCATGCCAGCATGAGGGCCAGCGATGGCTGCTAGTATACATAATGGTTGTTACTTAAATCATGAAAAAAGGGCAGAGTAAAAATATGACAAATGATGCAAATGCAATACAATGCAATCTACGCATAAAGTGCATGAATGATACTATGGCATATAATGCAAATGCAAATACATATCTACCATGCTTAAGGTGCATGCGTGGCAACAACATAGGAAAAAGATCTCTTCTGAGGCCGCGTAGTAACGGGGCCAATCTAAAGTGCAAGCGCAAGCATGGGAAAAAGAACCCTAGGACAGTCCAGAAAAACAGAAGCCACAATAGCAACAAAATTGAGCATGTAATAGAGAAGAGCCCAAAGGTCAAAAGCTACGACACCAAGTTGAAAGCATTAAATGATGTAAATATGGTACCGACCATCAGTAAACAGAGAAGGAAGGTAGAAAGAAAAAACAATCGGAATTAAATCCCTCCTATGATCCAAAAAGTATGGATATACATAGGCAAATACCATTACCCACAGATTGCGATAGTAAGCAGCCAGATCGTGGGCAAAAATAAGCAATATTAAAAGGATAAGATAAAAATAAAAATCCTATCCAAAGCTAAAGAGATTCATGCAGGAGCACAGAATAAAAAATCATGAAAACGTAATCAGAGAAAGAGCAAGCAAAGAAAAGAGAAAAATGGAAGAGAAGAGTAAAGACAAGATGGAATCAGATGCAAAATGGGGAAGCAAATCAAGTCCCCAAAAAGGTGTACAACTCCTTGTCTACAGTGTGTCCCTTTGGAGACTTAGTGTCAAAATCCAAAATGAATCTTGTCTCCAGTTGTCTGAGTTTCAAGACGCGGTCAGCCCCTCTGCAATGTATGGGCACATGTGCCACTGCAAAGAATTTCATCAAATTGGAATCATTCCCATGTTCCTGTTTGAAGTGTTTGGCCATGGGGTATGCCGGATCCGAGTTCTTGATGGCTCTAAGGTGTTGAAGGATACGTAACTTGAGTTTACATGTTGTACTCCCGATGTACCATCTCATGCAGGGACATGAGAGCACGTACACCACAAAAGTAGTGTCACAATTGATGGAATATTTTATCTTGAAATCAATTTTGGTGACAGGGTGTACAAAATATTTCAGCACAGTGGCGTGTGCGCAAGCTTTACATTTCATACATTTGGTAAAGCCCATGGAAGAGGCAGGAAGCCAAGTCAAAGCAGTCACTTTTTTTTTCTGTTAGAGACAAAAAACTGGACACCAATTTGTCTCTGAGGAATGGCACACGTTTAAAAGTCATAGTTGGGAGCTTGGACAATACAAATCTGAGGTCATTATCGAGAGTTAAGACACACCAATGTTTCTCAACAATTTTTTGTATGTCATTAGAGGAAGTGTCAAAAGAGATAATCAATCTAGGATCATCATCAATACTACGATTGACAGGATTGTTCTGGACATGCCACGTGCCTTGGTGTAGGCCATTTCAATAGTCCTCTTGTCACATCCTTGTTTAACAAAGTCCACAGCTGCCAAGGCACAATGATGATCAAACCAAGCAATATTGGTGCAGTTAGGGCGAAAACGGATCAATTTACCCTAGGGAATTGATTTTTTACATGCTGGAGGATGACAGCTGTTGGCATGAAGGGGCAGACCAGTGTTGGAGGGTTTTTTTATGAAGTGCCGTATGAATACCTGAACTGTCCAACATAACGATGACATCGAGATAAATAATCTCAGAGTGGCTGTGGCATTCAGTAAAGGCAAGGTTGGCCTTGTTGGTATTAATGGTCTTCACAAAAGATAGCCAATCAATTTCTGTACCCTTCCAAATAATAAACACATCATCGATGTACCGCCACCAGGAAACGATCTGTGTCAGAAAACAAGATAAGAATAAATCAGATAGAAAAGTGCCTCCCACCACCCCATCGTGAGATTAGCATAAGGCGCGGCAAATGTACTGTCCAAAGCAGTCCCCTAACTTGACAAAAAAAAGGCCCCTGAAACAG
This sequence comes from Ambystoma mexicanum, assembly GCF_040938575.1. NCBI lineage: Eukaryota > Metazoa > Chordata > Amphibia > Caudata > Ambystomatidae > Ambystoma > Ambystoma mexicanum. The sequence goes on from NC_090932.1 coordinate 1,337,978,571, forward strand.
AAAAACATGATCTTGTAGGCAGAAGAGAAGCATCTCCAAAATCAAAGAGCTGTGTCCCAAATAATTAAGTGAGCGAGTGCCCAAATAATATTTGCATGCATTAATACCAACAGTGTGTTCAATAGAGGTATATAAGGAGACAACATCAAGTGTAGCCAAAATCAAACCTTCTTCCCAAGGTGTATTAGTCACATGTGTAAGAAATCCTTAGTATCCCCGAGGTAGGATGGCAATACTGATACAAACGGTAGAAGAGTTTAATCAATGAATTGCGCCAAATTCTCTAATAATGAGCCACATAGCATGAAAATAGGCCTACCAGGGGGATGGCTAAGTGATTTGTGAGTTTTAGGAAGGAAGTAGATAGTGGCAACTGGCATGCAGGAATGAGGAATTTAATTAAATCATCCTCTAATAGGTCTTCACTGGCCCACTTGGTACAAGGGGCAGTAAGTGCAGCTCTTATTTCCAAAAAAGGATCATCGGAGAGTTTGGTATAGCACAGATGTTCATTCACTTGCCGATTAGCTTCAGCCACATATTTGATTCTGTCTTGTATCACAATGTTCGAGCCTTTGTTGGCTGGTTTGATAACAAAACTGGACAGCGGTTGAAGTTCACCAATGGCCAGACGTTGAGCAGAAGTGAGATTCTGCTTATTGCTACTGGATCTTTGTCGCAACTTTCTCAGGTCGCTGACACAGAGATCATAACATGCCTCAATACAACCACCTACTGGAAATTGTGGGTTAAATCTTGATTTGTTCTTTAATTTAGTCTGTATGTCCCAGTTCGGATTGATGTCAAAGTCGAGTAAATCAAAGTTGGTGGAATAAAATGTATCATCGTCGAGGCAAGCTAGATATACAAGTGAAGGTATGTCAGCAATGAGTAGATCAGTGCCCCCGTATGTGGTGTTGAGTGCTTAGCCGGTGTGGGATTGGCAACAAAAAACTTCTTAAGTTTAATTTTACTCAAGAACTTATCCAAATCGATGCGAGTTTGTACATAGTCATATATATATTACACAGCCACAGTAGTGGCTGTATTTATGGTAAAGTTGCTAATCCCATAGGAAGAGCACTTTTTGGGTGGCTTATAACTTTGCTCCCTCTGGTCGAGTCAGCAAACTTTGCAATAAAAGTATATGGCCCGCTCTGAATTATTTTGCAAAGTTTGGTGAGGTTTGGTCCAGGGGGGGCAAAGTTATGGGGGGGGGTCCCAAAAAATGTTTTTTCCCATAGACTGAATTGGGAAAAAACTTTGTGCACGCCTACAGGCCAAACCGCTGGACGGATTTTCACCAAATTTGTGGCAGGAGCAGCGGCTTGGTCCCGAAAGCGTGCTTTTGTACATTTGGTGAAAATCCGTCCAGTTGTTTTTTTTAAAACAACTAAAAAGTAGGTCACAAAAAATTAGTGATATCTATGTCCGCTCCGCAGACACACTTCCCTGTTCGCTCTGCGGACAGGACAATGATTGGCTAATCGGCTTGCGTCATGTCTGCGGATATGTGACGTGTCCGCTGATTGGCTGGAATGAGCGGGTGGTGCGTCGGATTGTTTCGATGCACCCGCCATCTTGGATCCGCGGACAGCGCGGTGACACACAGGGGAGAAATACAAGTTTGGTGAGTGTGTTGGTGTGTAAAAGTGCTTGGGGAGGGTGGGGGAGTAAGAGATGGGTCAAATGCTGTGTTTGTTTAGGTGGCAGGTGCCCCTGATGTGCTTGTCATGTCAGCAGTCACCGCGGCTGTTCGCGGATATAAAAAATGCATTGCAGTGGCCCATACAGGACAGTTAAATTGGTTGATTCTATGGGTGTGTTATGCAGCGGTGGTTGTGGCCAGGGACTAGAGTCTTGGGTGCTTGGCCGAAGGCCGTAGGCCATAGTTCATGCACCCAAGACTCTAGGCACTGGCCACAACCACCGCAGCACAACACACCCACAGAATAAAACATCTATCAAATATCCACAAATCTACAGTTTGTGTACTGTTTGATTTGTACAGTTTGTATGTGAAGTTTTGGCTATGTCATGTCATTAAGATTGGGAAGTTGGTAACAAGCACTGCAGTATAACATATCCATGGAAGTAAACATTTTGTATTGTGGTGTATGGTTAGATGTTTGCTTCAATTGTTGAGTTATGGTCAGTATTTATGAGTTGTAATTATACTTACGTTTTGATTTTTTGTGTTTGGATATATTCTTTTCATGACGTGGGTAACTGGAGTAGATATATCCTTTGTCAATTTCTGTGATAAAAGAAAAGATCATGTTAGTGTAGGTCGTTTATAAAGACTTATTAAATTTCATAATAGACATTTCTGCTTTATTTCGACCCTTATATTTAGTAGTTTACAAACCAGTGTACTGTGCAATTTGCTCAGTTTCTGCGTTTGTTGCTTAAATCATTGGGTCTGTGGGAAAAAAAATCCATGTTGGATTAAAAAAACCTTTTTTTGTTATGGTACAGTACATTTTTTTTTTTTTTTTTTTTATTTACTTGTGTATAATCAAAGAAAATGATTTTTACAAGAAGTTGATGGTTATAGTAGATGAAAATCAAAAGAAAATCAAAAGAAAGGTTCGCCAAGTTAAGACCCAGTGACTCAGCTGCACAGTAGTTTTTTAGAAGTAGCAGAAAACCATCAGTTAAACATCCATGGTCTGCAGGCCACTAGCTATGCCACCAATTTTAGTGAAGGCTGCTTCTAATATTTTGGCCGTAACAACCGCCCAACGAGACTTCTCGCCAGATATTAAGCGGCACCACCATGTGTGTTCGTCGATCAAGACCGAGTCTGACCGAAGCGGAGACAGAAATGGGGCGCGAATGTCGTCCAAAGCCGGGCAGGTTAGGAGCAGGTGGCGGATGTTTTCCACAGAGTCAGGGTTTTCACACAGTCTGCAAGTAGTTGAACTGGTCTGCAATCTTCTTCCCAAGGTTTCGCGGGTGTGGAGCAGATTTAAACGAGCCCTTAGAAAAGTTGAGCGCAGTTTTTTATCTGGAAATCGCAGACAGTACGTCATAGGAGATTTCAGTTTATTGTAGGTTGGAGGAAGATGGTTTAAGCACTTGATGGAAGCTGCTTTGTCTACAGTGGTGATCCAGTCCTGCAGTTTTAGTTTTTCACTGACTCTTTGTGGGTTCGTTATCAGGTCAGTAAGTGAGCATTGCAGGCCTTCCAATTTGGTTTTTTGAAGATCCACCCATTTTTGGACCGACTTGGTAGTGGTTGATTCAAGTTCCTGCCCAATTGTTTTAAAAATTGGGAGACTGTCTTTAATTAAGGTTTTCCTGAATAGGGCAAGAGCAGCCCCACTGACAGTGGCGCCTAGAGACAAAAGGCCCAGATCTCGTCTGATTGCTTCTATGGGAATAGCGTTCGGCAGACCTAAAAGGGACTTCCATATGTAGGCCTCTAGTTTACGCCATAGTTGGGGCGGTATGGTGAACATGGCATCCATGCCGTAGGTCAGAGAGGGTACCATTTTACCCTTGTAGAAATTGATGGCCGGCATTAATGAAAATTTGCCAAACTTCCTGTCGAGTGCTCGTAATTGGGAAGTCAATTGCCTTGTTTTGGACCAGAGGTGTTGCTGCATTTTGATTTCATGTGGCGACCCGTCTAAGAGCACACCTAGATATTTAAATTGTTGAACCACTTCGATTCTGGTTTTGCAAACTGACCAAGACCCGGTGGTTTTTGGCGGATGGCGTGAAGAGGACAAGATCATGATTTTAGTTTTGGTCTGGTTTATTTGAAGATTGTTGGTGGTCATGTAGGTTGCCAGATTGTCCAGCTGCCTTCGGAGGCCGATCGGAGTTTGGTCAAACAGGATCATATCGTCGGCATATAAGAGGCGAGACAGAGGGAGATTGCCAAACTTTGGGGGAAAGCAGCGCACCAACGCTTCCGAATCTTTGAAGTCCCCCAAAAAAGCCACGAAAAGTGCCGGAGCTAGAGGACAGCCTTGTTTGACACCTCTGAACGTCTGAATATTTCTGGACAGGGCCCCCTGTCTGTTTAGACGGACGTTAAGAGAGGTATTGGTGTGCAGGGCTATTATAGGGTGTAAAATGGCCGGTGGACAGTTCCAGTTTGCCAGCTTTCTCCATAGTCTAGGTAGGTCCACTTTGTCGAACGCCTGAGAAAGGTCAATAAAAGCCACGTACACCGCAGGAGATCCCTGTTTTATTTTGGCTTTTATAATTGAAAGTATGAAGATGTTCACTGTGGTGCTACCGTTTTTCTTGAAGCCTAGTTGGTAAGGATCGCTGCAGGGAGCTGTTTTCTCCCAGCGGTGGAAATGCTCTAAAAGAAGGGCGGCAAATATTTTCCCCATTATGTCCAATAGGGCAATCGGACGATAGTTTTCCGGTGCTTCTCTGGTTCCACGTTTGAAAATAGGGATGATGATTGCTTTGCACCATGATGATGGGATCTGTCTGGTAGATCTGCAGTGGTCGAACAGAATGCTCATAAAGGCAGCCCATTCCGCGTGGTACTTTTTTAGATCTATGTTCGACAGGCCGTCCGGGCCTGGGGCTCTGGAAGATTTTAACTTTTGGATGGCAGTACTTATGGTTGATGTTAGAGAGAGGTCGATCCAGGGTGCTCCGGTGGTGACAAAGGACGGATTCGTATCTCGCGCTAAGCTGGCGAAAAGATCAGTGTAGAACGTGACCCAAACTTGTTCTGGAACAGAATTACTCATGTTATAGGTTGTGGATCCTTGCGAGGCATTTACCAAGTCCCAGAAATCTGCCGTTTTTTTTGCGTGTAGAACTTTCATCATAGCTTCTGCGTCCTGTTGGTATAAAACAGCACGACGTGTCCTGATCCATGATTTGTAGGCTTTTTTTTCAGATCTCCAGCGGTCCCATGCCTCTTCGGTATTGGTGGTCTTTGCACGTCTTCTGAGATTTCTCAGGCCGTTTTTTTTCCCCGCAGTTTCCAGGTCATACTGGTGGGTGCAAGATTTGGGGGTGGATAGACCCACTGCCGGGTGACTCGTATGTTTTAAGAGCATGGGATAGTAGTCCGGCCTGGACGATGGCACGGAAGGTTGGTCGATCCCAAATTCAGCCACGTACTGATCGGCGATAGCTCTAATGTTGGTCCGGGTCAGTCGCAGGCGTGATTGTTTGGGATTTGTTTCAATCGATGGTAAATAGGAAGTTGAATTCCTCGCTAAGGAGCTCCAAGAAGTGGTGAGCATGTTATGGTCGCTGGCGGCCGTTTTAACCACCTTAAAGTCTTGAATTGCAGCACACAAAGCTTGAGACGCAAAAATATAATCCAGTGTGGCTGTCAGTCGGCCCCTCTCCCAGGTCGGGAGAAGCGACTGCCCTTCGCGGATCCAGGCAACGTTGTGTAGGTTCCGGGATGCCATGAGGGTCATCCATGCTTGTCCTCTGTGTTCTGCTTCAGTTGCGTCGGATGATTTTTTTCGGTCTGTCTTCTGCTGGCTGCACTTCGCATTGAGATCACCGCATAACAGTATGAAGGGAGTGTTCCATTCAATAAGGATCTCATCCAGGGGGGGCGTGGCCGACCGCCATGTGAGAAAGCCGCGCTTCGTAGCAGCTCCGTTGATGCGCTCATCATTTTGCCCACAACCTGCATCCACCTTAAATGAAACTACACCTGCGACCCGAAGATCGCTTCGGTACAGTCGGCTGACCTTCCGACGGTGTTTTGGGGCCGGTGCGTGGCCTCACCGAGGAGAAACGCCGTGGTGTAGGAGGAAAGCGCACGACTCAAAATGGCGACCGCTTGCTGACCGCGGAAGAGACGAGCGCCGGATCGCGCCCAACACAGAGCGGAAAAGGAGGCTCGCCTCGGACTCCGGCTACCAGGGGGAATTGGCCCAGTCGACCGACGGCCGGAGACTGCATCTGCCCCGTGCGCCTCCCCTGCGGTAGAGGCGCACAACGAAGGGCTCAGACCCGGTAACAGCGCTACGAGGTACGGAGTGGGAACAGGGCTGGGGGGACATTCGGCTCGTCGACCGAACCTGCTGCATCATCCCTGAGAGAGGTTGCACTCTACCACCGGCCCTATTGGAGGCCGGGGCGCTCCGGAAGCAAGGGTTTGCCGAGATCATAATCCTCGCCCCCCAGCACCCCAACCCGCCGGCGCCCCCCATTCCAAGCCCGCCCGCACAAGAGATGTCCGCAAAAGGCCCCAGGAACAAGCACAAGCAGACAACCATGGAGGCGTTCGCAGCCACTGGCGCCCTCAAACCAGATGCCGCCTCGACGACCTCGGAGGTAGGACCCTCTGAACCCACGAACTCGCAACTACTGGAAGCCATTACGGCGCTCCAAAAAACCATGGAGGGCAAGATAGATGCCATGGCCATCGACTTAAACCTACTCAGACAAGATGTGCGCTCCATTGCGGGCAGAACGGAGGCATTGGAGTCCCAGGTTAAAGAAAATACTGACGCCAAAACTCGCCTCTTAAGAGAGGTAGATGCCCTAGCCCAGAAAGTCAAGAACCTCGAAGACAGGGCGGACGAGGCGGAAGGACGGGCACGCCGCAATAACATAAGAATTATCGGATTGCCGGAGGGGACGGAAGGGAACGACCCCACGAACTTTGTCGAAAATCTGCTGCTGCAAGAGGTCGGTGCCGGCAAATTGTCTCAGGGGTTCACCATCGAGAGGGCGCACAGATCCCTCACTAAGCGCCCACCACCGGGGAACCCGCCAAGGCCGATAATAGCTAAAGTCCTCAATTACAAAGACAGAGAGACTATCCTGGCCCACTCACGGAATGGGGGCCACATTGAGTCTGGCTCCGCCAAAATCGCAATCTACCCGGACTATACCCTCCAAGTCCAAAGGAGCAGAGCCCAATTCGCCCACATCAAGGCCAGATTGAAAAATGCGGGCTTGCGATACATGCTACTATACCCGGCCAGACTTAAGATCATCCATAACAATCGAACGCACCTCTTCGAATCACCGACAGATATAAATGAATGGATGGACAGGGAGCAGATCCCTGACATAGAAGGAAGGCAACGGAAAACAAGAGAAAACGGCACCCCCAAGGAAGCCTAATGAAACCACTTTATCGGGACGTATGCGAAGTAATCTCACCTTGCAGATTGTGGCACCATCGAGTGTCTTGGAGCTGACCGAATGGCACCGCTTGGTATCGGACACTACCAAGGGGATTGGCCCGCACCCCCGAATCTCTTTGGGTATCTAACCCGCCCGTAGGGCACCAGAGGACCGTAGGTCTAATGGAGCAGAAACGGGGATGTCAGGATGGGGGGAACCCCGTTAGACTAGTTCTGTTATTGGCTAACGCCAAGTTCACTGTTTGCAGGGTCGGGAAATTGCCCGTTAGCATCCCGTCCCAGTTAGTTAATGGGAAAGTCCGGAACCACCTTGACCACCACACATCACCACTTCAAACTAGTATTGTTAAGTGCCACCGCCAGAGCAGGCCACTGAACCATACACTGATAGGCCGGGGGGCGACACCACAGGGCAGCCCACCCACGTCCTCACACTCACGCTACACCCATGACTAACGTTGTTAAAGTCATGTCATGGAACGTTAGGGGCCTGAACAGCTACATCAAACAACACAGGGTCCACACCTTCCTCAAACGCCACAAGATAGGAATCGCCCTATTGCAGGAAACCCACCTGAATGCACAGAAACTTGCGGCACTGGCTAAGAGATGGAGAGGAACCCTGATAGGCACCACGTACTCTAACTATGCACGGGGAGTCCTGATATGGATTGCCCCCACCATTCCCGTCAACCTCGCATGCACCCACATCGATAACGAAGGTAGGATGGCCTTGCTCAGAGGCACCATAGACGGCAGAGAATTCTGCCTAGTAAACACCTATGCCCCCAACCATGATGCGACGGTCTTCTTCCGCTCCTTATACACCCGGCTTAGCCCGGACAGAGACGGCACGCTCATATGGGGTGGCGATCATAACTGCACCCTTGACCCGCGTATGGACAGATCGGATAACAAACATACCCGCCCCTCCCCTCCCGCTAAAATACTGAAAGCCCTCTTACATCAATACGCCCTGCTAGACCTCTGGAGGACTCAGCACCCGGAAGAAAGAGGCTACTCCTTTTACTCACCCCCTCACGCGGTCTACACTAGAATCGACAGCCTACTGGTGAGCGAGGAACACTTAGACACATTTGTAGACACGCAATACCTCGCTAGAGTGCTGTCTGATCACTCCCCCATAGTAACCTCCTGGACATTAACGGCACCGCGACCCCCCATACCCACATGGAGACTCAGAGGCGAAGCACTGTTAGACAAGGCTTTCCAAGAACAGATTAGGCAATGCACGGCGAACTATTGGCTGACAAATAAGGACAGTGTCCAACATGTCAGCACGGCATGGGAAGCTTACAAAGTAGTGATTAGGGGGGAGGCGATAGCCACTATAGGGGGGGCCCAAAAGTCTATCACAGCTAAGTTGGCTATTGCTGAAAACGAGCTGCAGCAACTAGAATCTTTGGCCTCCTCAGACCCAGCCCACGTACATAGCATAATCGAACTAAAGAAGGCCTGTCTACAACATTGGGAGGCCCTCGGGAAACTCAGCTACACGAAATACATCGAAAGAAACCACGCCCTCGGTGACAAACCGGGCAAGCTACTAGCGTGGCTCTGCAAGCGGGAAACCCCTAGAATACCTATCTGCCACATGCGCGATGATGAAGGCGTAGACACGTACTCACAAGCAACCATAAACCATATATTCACGAAGTACTATCAGGCCCTCTACACCGACCCCTCACAGCCAACAGACACTGAAATAGGGGATGTATTGGACATCATTGATTTACCACACCTCGAGGAACACGCGGCTGAATCCCTGGAAGGGCCAATAACCCCCGACGAGGTCGCAGTGATCATTAGAACGCTCCCCGCAGGGAAAACCCCAGGTCCGGATGGGCTCCCGGGCGAGTTCTATAAGGCCTACGAAGCCGAACTAGCCCCACTACTTGCCCAAGTCTTCAACGAGGCATACGACACAGGCCGACTACCCAGCACCATGAGAGAGGCAACCATCATACCCCTCTTGAAACCTGATAAAGATGGCGCAGAGTGCGGCTCGTACAGGCCGCTATCCCTACTGAACACAGATAGCAAGATTCTCGCAGCAATCCTGGCCATGAGGTTACGCAGAGTCATCCCGTCCCTGATCCACCAAGACCAGACAGCATATGTGCCCGGTAGAACCATTACAGAAAACCTACGCAGACTGCACCATGTTATCCACAGCACTGAAGGCAGACGGACACAATGTGCAGTAGCATCCCTTGACGCCTCTAAAGCATTTGACTCAGTGCGCTGGAGATGGCTCCTGGCCACCATGTCTAAGATGGGAATAGGGCTCAGCTACATAAAATGGGTCACACTCCTTTACACCAATCCAGAGGCCAGAGTACGCACCAACAGCACCTTCTCACACAAATGGGAGCTTTCTCGAGGAACTAGGCAGGGATGCCCCCTATCACCCATGCTGTATATTATAGCTATAGAACCCGTGGCAGCATATGTGAGACAGGAATACGGGGATGGAGGCATACTAGTAGATGGGGTGAACCATGTGATTTCCATGTACGCCGACGATATGCTCCTCTATCTAACAAACCCCACACACATACTGCCCTACATACTGGAAACCTTAGATAGATTTCACAGATACACGGGGATCCAGATCAACCGGGACAAATCATGCCTATTCCCCCTCGCCGCCTTGAGCGGGAAAATGGCCGGTCAGCTCCCCGATCTTGCCCTAAACTGGGAACCCTCCTCCTTCAAATACCTGGGCATCAGAGTGCACAGAGACCCCAAGACTGAGCACGTACTGAACACAGTGAGGGCAAAGGAAGGCCTGGCAAGGTCAATGGAGTTCTGGAGCAGGCTGCCGCTATCGGTAGCGGGCAGGGTGGGCCTGCTGAAAATGGTGGCGCTTCCCAGACTGCTGTATTTCTTCACCAACGTACCATACAACATACCACGACAATTTTTCAACGAACTACACAGACTGTGCAGAACATTCTTGTGGCAGGATGGCAGGCGTAGGGTCGCCCTCGAAACGATGCAGAGACCGTATGACAAGGGGGGCCTCAGAGTGCCCAACTTCGAACTGTATTACCTGGCCGGACAATTGAAGCACGTGATACAATGGATGGCCGACGAGGCCACTACGGACACTCGCTTGCTACAGCCGCAAGTCCCGCAATTGCTCCTCAGGGACCTGCTATGGTCTGAACCCAAGTCTAAACAACCTCACTCATACCTGATTCTCTTGGGCGTCCAAATCTGGCGGAGGGCCTGCAAGGCTGCACTGATCCCTGACCCCTACTCTCCTCAGATCCCTATAGCCGCCATCATGGCCAACAGACCGGGAAGCCATAGGATAATAAGAGACACTTGGGAACCTTGCGGCGTAGCTACCCTGGGCGACCTGGCGGATGATCAGGGAATCTTAACCTTCGCGGAGTTACAAAAAGTCTCTGGTATCCACACGGGACAGTTCCTACTCCACAATGCAGTGATTAGGAAACTGGTGACCCGCTGGCCACCAACGGATCCGTTAAATACTGGTCACGAACACATTGAGGACCTGCTCGGGGCGGCCGAGGGTGGCCATGAGACCTCAAGAATATATGACACACTGCTAGACAGCGTCACCCAACGAAACCTCCAGTGTAAGGCGGCGTGGGAACAGGAACTAAGATCACAATTCGAAGACAATGAATGGGGGGCCATAATGGGATACCACAGGAAAGTATCCAGGAACGCCAGGTTCCAACTCATCCAATTCTACATTACGAATAGAGCGTATCTCACACCAGACGTCATCTCCAGATTTAGTGGAGCTGTGACCACTGGGTGCCCCAAATGCAACGAAGCCCACGCGGCGATGATACATATGTTCTGGGGATGCCCCGCCATTCAGTCTTTCTGGGCCCAGGTCAAAGCCAAGGTGGCCGAGGCGAACATCACCCTAGAAGTTCATACGCCAAAAGCATGCATCCTCGGCATATACCCCAGAAGCAAGAAGAACAGACCACTCAATAAACTAAAAGACCTAATGTATATACTGGCGAAGAGACGCATTGCAATGAATTGGAAGCGCCCGCGGGCCCCCTGCTTGTTGACTTGGTGGCAAGACCTCCGCAAATGGACGAACGCAGAGACAGCGGTCTGGGAGATGGCGCAGTGCCAACAAAGGCAGGACACCTCAGACGACCTACTACAATGGGTGGAGCTAACGGTTACGCTGTTCAGCCCCAACATGGGAAGCTCCTCTGGCGATGACACAGATGACCCACAACAATCACGTGGATGAACTGGTGGTGTAACACGTTTGGGCCCGGACAAGTTGGGATAGGGAGGGGGGAGGGTGGGATGGGTGTGATTGCACTTTGTTTTTTGTGTATGTTCACGTTGATGACACAATGAAAATAATAAAACAGATTAAAAAAAAAAAAAAAAAAAAAGGATCTCATCCAGGACCTCTGCCATATTTTGGCAGAAAAGTTGCGTTGTGGTTCTTTGCGGATTCCAGTACGTGGTGATCACAGCGAGTGGTGGGGATGAAGGTTGCTTTGACCGGCGATTTAGAGGTCCCGAAGCAGGGTTCCACTCAATTAGGACTGCCAATATCCCGTATGAACTAGCTGTGGTCCTGAGCATTTTTAGATTTTGGTCTGACCGTACACCGATGAGCAGACCCGCTGAGGGACGGCCTAGAAGCCCTTTTGTCGCCGGCGAAATCACAATGTCATACCCGTCCATAGAGGGTGTATCTTGGAGCCAAGTTTCTTGTAGACAGAGGATGTCAAAATGGCCCAGGTCAGAGGTATTAGGGTCGGTCAAGTGGGCATGACCTCTGGTATTCCAGGAGGCCAGTGACAAGAGTTTGTCGCATAGGTGGTCATCGGCTTCCTTGGGTAATTGCTATCTGAGGCGGTAGGATGATAGAGCCCCTTTTACCCAGTCCCAAGGGCCAGTTTGAGGGGCAGACTTTTTTGGAACTGGCGACGGTGGTGGTTTGGGTGGCCCACCTGATCTGTGGGGTGCGAGGGCTCTTCGTGGAGATTGCTCTCTCCAACTTAGTTTCCTTTGCGCCCTGCGCGGTCGCTGATAAGGGGAGTGCCGCAGACGTTGTCTGGCTTGGTCTTGAGTGTCGATAGACCGCTTGGAAAGCTGTGATGGCCGTAGCAGTGGGTCCGGAGATCCCCCGGCGGGTCTTGTGGGGCGTTCAGGTGAGTCTTGTCTTGGGTTCCGGGTTCTTGATGGATAAAAAAAGTGCGACTTCAGTGTCTCTCTTCGATCGGTATGCCGTTTGGATGGACTATGGGCATCAGGTCTTTCGAGTGGGGATAGCCGGTCCTGTGTGTTATTCTTAAGGGCAGGAGTCTTTAATTCTGACAATAGAAGGCCTTGTGCTTTAAGTTCCTCGCTAGCTAGGGGGCCTATATCTCGAGTTGCAGACGAGTAGATGTGTAGGTAGGCTTTCGCTTTATTGCCTCTATGATAAGGCTCCACCCTTTTGAAATCATCCGTGGTTAATTTGCGTAGCGAGGGTGTAGTCGATGTGATTTTTAACACAGTTTTTCTATTCAAGATGATGTACTTATCTTTGTCAGAAAGTTGCTCTATTTTAAAGACGCGAGTAGAATTGTCCCTTGTGCGGAGAGTGTAGTTGTCTGTTGCACTTCTGGATGTCCGCAGCTCCTGCGGGGACGATCTGGCTGAGTGGGTTCTCGTCCTGGGTCTGCCTTGGGCATCCGACAAGTATCTTGATGGAGCATCAGTATGTCGGGTCTTCGTCGTTTTGTTCAGCTCAGGGGTCTCCCTCCGGCTGGAGTGATGAGGCGCTCTGGAATTCAGGTTAGACTCACAAGGAGTGGAGTCGTTCGCAGGGGCGGAATGCCCCTTGCCAGGCGGCGTAGATGATTGTATGCCTGAAGTCACACATTCTGTTATCGGTCTAGGGGAATGGGTGAGATCCATCACGGAGCCTGCACGTGTGATATTTACAGCCGTGCTTCCAGGATCTCTTGAGGTGGAGGGCAGGTCCTTCCGTGGGAGGGTACAATCATTTAGTTTGTCGACTAGTGGGATTGGAATATCGGTCCCGCTTAATTTCAGGATTTTCTTTCCTTTAGGCAGGGGTTGAATCGGACCTAGGCAGGTTCCCAAAGCCAGGTTTGGGATCGGTGTAGGCAGGTTGGGAGTTTGCGACACTTTTGCTTTGTGTAGGAACACTGGAGCATTTTCGTTTGAATATTTTGCCTGGGACGTCTGTGTAGATTTGTGCTTTAACGTTGGAGGTAAAGGGCCATGTGTTGATGATGAGGCCACAGACCGCTCCAGATCTGAGGCTATCGCCTCTTTTGTTAAGGGCGGGGATTCGTACTTTAAGTCAATAGCTGTTATGTAGCCTTCTAAGAAGGTTAGCTTCGACTGTATACTTGCTAAGATGGCTGTGTTGTCTTTTGAAACATCACTTAGCGTTTCGTACAATTTGCAGAACGGGGCCATAGAGATGGTAATTGCCGACATTATTGTTGTCAGGTCTTTTCTGGTGTTGGGTGAGTCTTTCTGAGATGATGAGGACAGATCAGATCTGCCGTTTGCTGAGGAGACCTTTGGTCCTGGAGCCGCCGGGTTTGCCAGTGAGTGCCTGCGCCTGGTATTGTGCTCTCCAGGATCAGACGTACTAAAAGATCTCAGATTTAGGTCCCTTGTTTGAGGAATCTGAGTCAAGGCGTCTTGGTGACTGGCAGCGGGCAGCGTGGTGAGCAGGTGGTTCGTTGTCCAGGGTTGAGGCGAAGTTTCTCTTTGTGGCCCCCCTTTGGGGTGCTGTAAGTCAAAGATTTCTAAAAGGGGCTGATAGGAGGTCCTTTTGTTGCTTAGTGGATCGGTCGCTGTGGTGACCGCCGGCTTTGTAGGCGGTGGTGATGGAGTCTTCGCCTGACCAAGCTCTGGTGGACTTGAAGCTGGGACCTGCCATCTTGGCGTGGCTGGCGCTGGTGCAATTGGTTGAACAGCTTCGGATACGGTTTGAGTCAGGGTGACCAAATGGACGGATCCTACATCAGACTGCGGGAAAGGCTTTTCTAGTGGCCTGCAGGGTGATGGCGTTAGAGCCGGGACTTGCCCGGGAAACGTGCCCTGAGGATTGACGAAAGTGGAGATTTTCCTAGACTTAGACGTCTGAGGCGTCTCATCCAGGGCTTGAAGGATTTCCGCATCTGAGAGTTCTGAGTCATTGGACAGTTTCCGTTTGCCTTGCGTCTGGAAGAAATTCAGCAGAGCATTCGACAGAAGTGGAATAGGTAGAGTAGTTTTTGTGTGGGGCTTCTTCTTCTGGCCTTGTTGCAAAGCAGCCTTTTTAGGCTGTCTGGAGGCGACTGTAGGTTTGACTGTGAACAGTGGGTCGGTGGACTTAGAAGCCGTATTGCCTTTTTTTTTGAAGATAGGTCTTTTTTTCTTTTGGTGAGTTGTCAGTTTGCGGCTGCCCCTTTCTAAAGTTTCAGAACAGGGATCGGAGTCTGCCTCACTAGGCTCCTCCAGGAGGGGATTCGAGGAAGTTGGGAGATTATGCAAAACTGGGGACAGGATGTCGAACGTCCTTGATGCCCCGGTGTCGGGGATGTTGCCGGGCGAGGCTGGCGCTTTGCCCGTCTCTGGTGGTATAAACGCATCCGATGCGGGGTGGTGGGCTATCTTAACTGGGGTGGGAGAGGTCGTTGGATTCTCTAGACGTCCTTCACCACCGCAGTAGGAAGGGACCCGGCTGCCCGGCGTAGCAGGATGAATTAAGGCTGTGGTGGTGGTCTGAGCAGCCGGAATGACATGTGAAATGAAGCGCAGATCCTGAGCGGAAAGGTTGGTGGTCCGGTGGAGTGACCGCTGGGCGTCTTGTGGCTGTTGAGACAAGTCGGAAACACTTGAACTTTCTTGGAGGTTGGTGGCCGGCCGAGCAGGCGGGTTTGGAGGAAGTTGTGTTTCGCATGTCGCTTCACTTAGAACTGGGCCCGCCCCCAGACCCCCTGACAGGGGCCCTCCGGTCCCCGCACAGGGGTGGTCACTCGCCGAAGTGGTGCGGGGGGGGGCCGTGAAGGGTTCGATGTCCCAAGACTGCCGCTGGCCCAGGCAGCCTCCAAGTGCTCTGTCTTTGTGTGCCTGAAGAGACAGAGAGGACCGTGGCTCTGAAGGCGGGCAGAATGTAGGTGGTACAGATGCATTGCTTGGTCCCACCAGATGGAAGGGTGGGTTCTGTCCATGCTCGTTGTCTCTACCAGGGAGAGAGAATTCTTTGGTGGACCCAAGGTGAGCGTGATCCAGGTTTTCTCGCGAAAGCGGGTTGCTGGCCGCTAACGCTCTTGACGAGTGCAGAGACGGGACAGAACCTGCGGCGCTGCTGGGTGCTAACGTTAAGGTTTTCTTTGTGCGGCTCCTTAGGAGATGCTGGTCCAGGTCTTCCTCCATCGCGGGTAAGAGAGGGGAAAGGGAAAGGGGGGAAAGGGAAGGGGAAGAGAGGGAAGAGGAGCGGCAGTGGGAAAAAGGGGGGAAAAGAGAAGGGCGGAAGAGGAGGAAGCAGGGGGATAAAAGAAACTTGCCAGAGATAGGGGAGGGATAAGAGCAGAGCAGAGAGGGAGCAAGAGACGGACAGAAGGAAAAAAGGGGGGGAAGGGAAGGGGGAAGAGAGAAAATGGATGGGTGGGGGGGAGAGAGGAACCAAGTCAGTAGCTTGCCGCCAATTGTGAACCGGCGGTAGCGGTAAATCTTAGGAGGCAGCCGGACACTGAGCTAAAGCCGCTTATGGTTCGAGGGGTCGGAGCCAGCGCCAGCAGACACAAGAAAACAGGAGGGATCCTACCTCTTTATCCTTGTAGCACTGGAGCACGGCACTGGAGCACGGCAGTCCCTCAGATCGTGAGTCCTTGGAGAGCCTCCAGCTGCCAGCCCGCTGCTCCCGGGGCGGACTGGGGCAGACTGGAACTCTGCTCGGAACTCCGCGCGC
The DNA here is from genome assembly GCF_040938575.1 of Ambystoma mexicanum. Classification (NCBI taxonomy): domain Eukaryota; kingdom Metazoa; phylum Chordata; class Amphibia; order Caudata; family Ambystomatidae; genus Ambystoma; species Ambystoma mexicanum. Next base: position 1,337,994,639 of record NC_090932.1, read on the forward strand.
GCTCCGCGCGGCCACGGGGTTTTTGAAGGTTGGTTGGGCTGGTTTTTTTTCTTTTCCCTTAAAGGTGAAACGCGATATATCGCGGTGAAAATGGAGCACTGGAGCAGAAGCACGACCTCTCGCAGCAAGGTTCTGGGGCAGACTGGAACTCTGCTCGGAACTCCGCGCGCGCTCCGCGCGGCCACAGGGTTTTTGAAGGTTGGTTGGGCTGGTTTTTTTTCTTTTCCCTTAAAGGTGAAACGCGATATATCGCGGTGAAAATGGAGCACTGGAGCAGAAGCACGACCTCTCGCAGCAAGGTTCTGGGGCAGACTGGAACTCTGCTCGGAACTCCGCGCGCGCTCCGCGCGGCCACGGGGTTTTCGAAGGTTGGTTGGGCTGGTTTTTTTTCTTTTCCCTTAAAGGTGAAACGCGATATATCGCGGTGAAAATGGAGCACTGGAGCAGAAGCACGACCTCTCGCAGCAAGGTTCTGGGGCAGACTGGAACTCTGCTCGGAACTCCGTACATTTGTTTCTTTGTTTTCAGTGTTTACTTGTTGTTTCTGGCTAATGTTCTATCTGTTGGCTTGTTGCAGATTGCAGATTGCAGGTTGTCGAATTGTAACTGGTTATACTTTTTTATTTATATTCTCAAGCTGCTAATCTATCTGTTGGGTTGTTGCAGATTCTTGGGGCAGTTAGATACATGTTGGCGTATTCAAACTGTTTATTTCTTTTTATAATTTAGTGGTATTGATTTATCTGTTTGGTTGTTGCAGAATTTTGGGGCAGTTAGATACCTGTTGGCGTATTGTAGCTATTTATAGTTTTCTAATTAAAGTTTTATTAATGTTTTTGCACAGATTAGTTGTTGGTGCTATTAATTTATTTATTTGTTTGTTGTTGCAAAATCTTGGGACAGTTAGATACCTGTTGGTGTATTCTAACTGTTTATAGTTTTCTAATTGAAGTTTTATTAATGTTTATGCACAGATTAGTTATTACATTTTGGTTTTAAGAATATTAAATAAGTGTTTACAAGATTTGCTGGTAATCTTTACATTAGAGTAATGGTACTATCATTACATTCGAACCATCCACAATTCTTTTTTATATCTATAGTGTAGTGACCTGCATTGGTTGTGGCTCCTGCATGGTAGATTATACCTATTGTTGTGAAGGTTTTCTTACCAAGTGATACTTGACCATGTGTGAATCCAGTCAGCTTGCAGTTGTTTTTGGTACCATCTGCATTGTAACGTAAAAGTATTAGTATTACATATTTAATATGTGTTTGTATTTGTAAGGTGGAGCGATTATCTGAATTGTAGGTAGTACATAATCTGCCATGGTCTGCATTTTCTACAAGTTGATGAAATGGAAAGGATTCACCATTAGGTATGGATACATACACAAAAAGTTAATTAGGGATTTGTTCCTGTGCCATATTGTTGCACAGAGTGCATGTATGTTTCCACATGTATGAAATCTAGAAGATTTCATTTATAGGTATGTTTTTGTTTTCCAGTACTTGTAGTAAGTACATAAGACGTTCTTGTGGATCTTCTTGTGAGTTTAAAGTGAATTTCACCATTCCAGCACAGTAGTCCAATTCTTGTCCTATTCCATTAACACTGTATGGGCCTCATTACGACCCAGGCGGTAAGTTACCGCCTGGGCCGTGACTTTACCACCATGCCGTAAACTACGTTTACGGCATGGTGGTTGGCGGACTTACCGCCCCATTCCGAGGTTGGCGGGGCGGTAAGTCCCCAATCCCCATTTACCCTTCCCCATTCCCATTTTTGCCCCATAGGGCATAATGGGAGTGGGGAAGGCGTTAATTACTCCACCGTAAATTACGGTGGCGTAATTAACTCCATGGTCCCTTAGCGCCATGGATTTTAACACCTGCTAAAAGCAGGTGTTAAATCCGCCATGGCGCTAAGGGACCTCGTACTCAGGCGGTAAGGGTCGGCGCTGTTTACGCCGGCGTAAACCCCTTACCGCCTGAGTCGTAATGAGGCCCTATGTGTTGTCAGGATTGTTGCTTGCATTTCTATGAAGGACTAACATTTGCAAACACAATTGGTCTGTATTGTGTAGGTAAATGTTGTCAACAATTGGTGGCAATTGGAATAGAATATGTGTTGCTACATTTGCGTAGCAATTTACACCAGTTATCTTTGAAAATTTGAATGGACCAGATAGTTCTGTGTCCAAGTCATTTTTTCGGAGTGTGTGTTGCTTCTTTGAAGAAGTACCTGAGTTACTTTGAGTAGTAGATTCTTCTTTGGTTGTAGTAATTGATGAAGCATTAACTTCTTTTACTCTCTTTGGAGGATTTTCAGTGAGATCCTGTTGCATTTCTGTTTGAAGAAGTTATCTTTTACAACGTTTTCATTTCTGTGGTACAGGATACAGTTTAAGATGGGGGGTGTACATAGTCTATTGTATTCTAAAATGCAAGGAATATCAACGTTTACTTTACTTGCATCAAAGTTGATTAGAAATAGACTGTCAAGTGTACGTAAGCGTGAAAGTGCTACGTAGCTGATGCCTTCCCAATAAGACTGTGTTCTCAATATCTATCAATGCTTTATCTAGGGTAAGACCTTGTGATTTGTGAATGGTGACTGCGTATGCTAGAGTTAGAGAAAATTGTTCTCTGCGTACATACATGTCTTTGAAAAGAAGGAATTGAGCTGTTGAGTGTCCTATCCTTTTTACTTCTGATAGAGAATATTGGCAAACTGAATGTTTTTGTCACGTGGGTATGTTTGAAAACAAACAACTGTACCAAGTGCACGATTAACTAGTCCTTGCTCCACGTCAAGGTTATGTTTAAGCATTACTCTACAGTATAAAGATAATTTTAATATTTTCTCCAAACCAGCTGTGTTGGAGATAGAGTTTTCTAAGGTATTTAGCCTTGTTGTGGCTTGTTGAATCATGGGTAGTACGTCCAGTTTGTCTGTGGAGCAAATTTCAATTATTGGTTGCATTTCTTTTTTCAACATTGTTTCATTGAATTTGGAACAGCTTGCAAGAGTTTGCATCAAGGACAAACAATTGACATTTGTGTGTGCTAATTGTTCAATGACATCAGTAGCACATGAGTTATGGCCATATAGTGCATGGATGTGCCGGGTTTTTAATATTCTTTGTGCTTCTTGAGATAGTACACCAACTCTAATACTTTTTAAAATGTTGGCGTAGGTGAGGTCTGGAGACTGGTGCATGTTTTCTGTTAATTCTCTGTATTGGAAATGTTGCCAAAGGTTAACATTTCCTATGCTGCCAACAGTTTTACAGCAGAGTTTGTGTCCTAAGGTTTTAAAAATAGGTTTACCTTTCACTGGTGTCAATTGAAGAAGATCTCCGAAAACAATAATATGTTTTCCTCCAAAGAGCTCTTCATAGTTTGTTTTGAGCACTTCTTGTAATCTGAGGTGAATCAAAGCCAACATTAGGTTGGAGACCATGCTCACTGCATCTATTAGTAGCATTTTCATTTGTTTTAACACTCTGCGTAATTCCATTGCAGCTTCTGTAGAAAGTTTGTAATATTCTAATTTGTTTTGGTGTTCTACTGGAAGGAGTAGTAATCGGTGTAAAGTGACACCACCTATGTTGTAGGCAGCTAGACCTGTGGGGGCAGTTACAACAGCTGACAGTTTGTTATTTGTCAATTATTGAAGGAACTTGCTGATGATTTTGATTAAGAATGTTTTGCCTGAACCAGTTTTACCACTGACGTATAGTATTATAGGTTTGTAATTTTGGCAGGTACATTCTTTATTTTCATGCTGTACACCATGTGCAATTTCTTTTGTTACTTCTTGAAAAATGGTATGCTGCTCTTTGTTCAGTTTTGATTGTAGTACAGTTAAGTCTTCTGTATCTTCTTCATAGTGACACATGGTGTTTTCTGCTTCTGTTATAGCTAATTCTGCCTCATTTGCTATTAGAGGCTGTCCCATTGGTTCTTGGCTTCCTGTTACAGAAGGTTGACTACTGTCAGGAGTGTCCTTATCTAGTTGGGCCTGGAGTTCTTCTTTGAGTTGCTGTTCATTGTGCAACATTGTTTTGTACTGTGTAAAGTTTACATAGGTTATAGTGCTTTCATTTGCTTTGAAAGCGTCTTCATAGGAGTCATAGATATCTAGTATCTCTTCTTCTCTTCTCCATGGTTAAAAAGGTTTAGCAGGGAAATGTAATATAGTTCTTTAAGTTGAAGAGTTTTTAATGACAATTTGATATGATTAATTAAGCTTCATTTGGTAAGTTTCACTAAGCTGCCTTCACAATTTCTCACTCTGTATCTACTTTTTTTCATCAGGTTTTATATTATTTTTGTATGTGAAGTTTTGGGCTATGTGGTATAGACACATGGTTTCCAAAGTGGTACTCCTTTTTGGGTAGTATGTGTCCAGTAAATTGTTTTTCAAATGGTCTTGGCTGTTGGAATCATTTTTGGCTATTGTTTCTATGTTGTCATACAATTTGAGAACTCTTTTTCTAGATTTAGCAGGACCAAGACTTAGCCATACTATTTTTTTCAGATGTTCCATACAAAGCAGTACCGGTTAAACAATCTGCAGCTTCATAGCAGCCACATTCTCTATGAGAGAGCATTTTTATGCCTAAGCTGTACAATTTCTGAGACAGTGTTTTGTCTGATGATAGGTCATTCCAGAGGTCTTGAAGCTCTGTTTTTTTTGCTTTGGTTAAGTAGGCTGTAACATATCATGCAACTGGAATTGTCTGCAATGTACTGAACATCTGTGTTTGCATTCCATAAGCGGGCAATGATTGCATTGTAATCATTGATATATTTTGCTTCTTCTGTTCTTTGTATGTAATATGTCTTCTTAGGTGATTTGCCTTTAACATTATGGCTAACTGAAGACATGAAGTTGTTCACTTCACTTGTTTCTGTAACTGGTCTAGGGAAACCAAAGCAGCATTTTGTGTAGTATTTACCTTTGTTGTCGTATTTGCAACGGCAATATTTCCCACATTTGTGTCTTTTAAATTGTACAATTTGTGCATGAAGATCACTATTTGTTGCTTCCGATGGAATTTCACAAGTGACATATTTTTCGTTAAACTGCAAAACAGTGGCATCACTGTCTTGACCAAATAATGGAGCATCTTTAATCCATAAAAGCATGTGGATATGTGGTGGTCCTCTGGCTTGGTATTCTTTTCTCCAAAAGAAGTGTTGCACTTCTCCGAGAGGAGAGAGAATTTTATTATAAATAAAGTGTAGCATAGCAATGAAGCGATGATGGAAATATCTTGAAACATTAATAGGATCTAGAGAGCAACTTTCTCCAGGTGTTAGTATATCTATGTTTGTTTTGTTTTTGTTTGATATGTGTAGGAAATCATGTAAACCTTCCCATGCATATTCTGCACAACTTAATGTAACAAACCAAGATTTCTTATCATACAACGTACATCTCCGTAACATCAGAACCAGTACTCTTTAGTACCATGCATGTTTGCTAAAAGATTTGTAATGCCTGATTGTAAAACCTCAACTTTTTCTTGGACCTTTTGTAGTAGTTGCGTAGCTGAAATATTTTGAAAGTGGGTTCCTGATTTCAATGTGTGTGCAACTCCGTAACATAAAGTTGCTAGTTCACTTTCACAGAGTAGGTGGAATATGTATTCCACAGTTTGTCTAAATCTGGGATCTTCAGTATACATTCGTAACGAGCGGTATTCTGATGCTGTTATCTGAATGGGTCTATCATCGTACCTTCCTCCTGTCCCAGTAGGAAAGAGTAGAGGAAAAGCATGTGCTTCTATACTTTTTTTCCCATATGCTGATTGGTGATCCTTTGGTGTCATTAGAGTGTAATGGATGATTTGTATAATGGTCTAAAATATTGGATACTGTAGCAGGATATAGAAGTTCAAATTGACCAGTTTCTGGTAACTCTTGAATTATTTCAGTGGTTTCCTTCAGGTTTTCTTCAATATTCATTTCTTTGTAGTATTCATTATTGTCTTTTAGATATTGAAAGGCTTGTTTAACTTTATGTAAGTCTACAAGTTGTTGCTAAATATTTTTCGTCTCTTGTAGGTACACCATTTACTAAGACAATTAAAAATTGCTCTATTGGACGTTGCACTACCAGAGAGTGCACATTTTCTTTTAGATCTAATGGTAAATAAACTAATTTGCCATGAATGCCTTTCACTAATTCAGAGTGAGGTAATTTTGCTGTTTTTGTTTGAAGGCATATTATTGCTTGAAATGGGTGCCCTGTTTGAATTATGATGCTCTCATATAAATTGAGTTGTTGCAGCGGTTTTGGTAGTGGGAATAATTCCTATTTATTTGTGATAGCACATGAAGGAGTTTGGTTGTTGTCAGGTTTTGTAGTGCAGTAACTGCAAAGTATTAAGGGGTCAGTTATTTTGTATTTGTTTTCTGCTATAAGGTAGACAGAGCTAATTCAAACCATTTGGAATCTTCATTGTCTTCTATTTTGTATGGTATGTCTATAGTTTTTGTGTTACTTTTCTAAAACGTTCTGCGGCAACACACACACACATGGTTTGGTACTTCAGCGGATGTACTTTTAAATGTTAGTATTTATTTTTTGTATGTGTGTAGTAGAAGGTTGCCATCTGTACAATTGTTGCTAGTCTGTTGTAAAGCTATAGCATTTTGTAAGTGGCTTTCACTTCCAAAATATTTTTTCTGGATATGCTCTATTTCTTCGAGTAGGTCTTTGGCTGTAACATGTAGAAGATTGTTATTTAAATTGGTGCTAATGCAGGTCTTTTAGCATAGTACAGTTTATAGACTAGATTTCTTATAGTTGAATGATGTGTTGATATCATTTTGATATGATGGAAGTATGCAAATAGGTCCTGAAATGCAGGCTAATGAATTTCCTTGTAGTCCTTTGTATTTGCGCACTGGACAGGTATCCATATTTTGTAGCAGTTTCATTTTGATTTTTTCTTTGCCTTTCATGTACTGATTGATGAACTGACGTAAAGATTTGAAAGATTTTTTGGCAATATTACACATTGACGTGTATGGCCATTTGTATACTGGAGGCTCAGGTTCAGTCAAATGGAGAGGTGATACTGAGTTTTCCGGGGATATTTTTGTAAGCAGTATTTCTTATTCCATTATGGTATTATTACATTTTTCATACCCTCATCCACTGCTATGTATGGCAATTGTGTTTGTTTGCTTTTGTTTGTAATCTTCCTCATTGAAATATGGTTCTGTGCTCGTGGTGTGACTCCATTCACCTCCACAAATATTTAAGAAGTTATTTTTGTTTACATTCCGTTTATTGAGAAGTCTTTTTTGTAATTTAGTAGTTAGTTTGGTTAGTGGTTTCATTCTATCAAAGCTTCTAAGATGAATTTTCTACTATAGGTTTTAAGGGTTGTGCATGATTTGCCCCCTGTTTTTATAAGATTCTGATGGACTCTGTGGCAGAACATTTTTGCTAAAATACTTTTTTTGGTATGGTTACTTGCCAGTACATCAATATTTATAGGAGCAGTGTTAGCAGTAGTGGTAGCTGAATGCTTATTAATCACTTTCTGTTTTGTTTTACATTTTGATAGAGGAGGCAAAGTTTCTGTACTGGAGGCTTGTTTTGTTTAGCTTAATGACTGCATTAGCTATTTTGTCTCAACTTTTTGTACAAATTCTGCTAGAGATGGATGCTTATTTTGGAAACGTTTATTTTCATTTGCTCTACTTATATGGACTTGGTTTTTGGTATGCATTCTTTGGGGTCTGTATACGCTGTTCTGCAATGTATGTGTTCTGTGTGCATGAGTGTTTGAGTATGACGGTAAGGATGTATATGGTGGTGTGTGATTGTGCATTGGGCAGCTACAACTAGTTGGGAAGACTATTCGTCTATTTGTGTGTTACTATACTGGGGTTCAGATGACAGTAGAAAGTGAGCTAGTGGTGAGGAAAAGTACTAATACTAAATCTAATGGTATACAATTAAAACAGTTTTTTGTTCTGTAATACTAACATTCTAGGGGCTTAGTTATGTCATTTGTGCGCCAAAAAAGGGGGATTTGTGGGTCATTCTGCCTGCTAATCCCTGTTTAACAAATGGGGATTTGTGGGCAGACTGGTGTACAAATCTGCATTTTTCGGTGCACAAATTCCATGAATCAACACCACAGTGTGTATGATTAACAGTAAGAATATTATGGTAGTATTGCACTTACTCTTTTTGTGTGGAATGAGCAGGTTTCTTCTGAGTTGTTGTTTGTGCTTCAGATAGATCTGCTTTTCAGGAGAGTGGTCTTCACTGCAATTGTAAAAGAAAGAAGTTAGTAATTTTGTGTGTTTATAGCACTGATGTTAATGTAGACGTTGATGTTTATGTTTTTGTAGTAGTATTCGTGTTTGATATATGAACATGGTGTGTGCATGCACTTTCCTTTGACTATGTGCAGCCTTTATATTTTACTTACAATATGTTAGTTCAAAATGCTTTGCAAATTAGTATAATACTAAGTGTATGAAACTCACTTGTTTTTTTAAGGCTGTGTTATTAACAAGTTTGTTAGGAGAAAGAAGAAATAATGATATACTTATTTTGCAATTCTTATAAGGTAAAAGGCAGATACTGTATAGGAAAGCATGGCATGTATGCATTTGTGAAGGTGTGGCTAATAAATCAGAAGGATGTGATTTACAGGCAGTGGTGTTATTGCAGCTGGGAGATTTTCAATGATAGTGTCTATCTGTGTGAGTGTATGAAGATGCATGATCTTATCCTGGCTGTGTGTAATTTTATAATACACTACCCGCTCAGGAGTAAAGGGCGCGACTGTTTCTGCTGTTCGGCTGGGACCCTGCTCATTGCTGCACTTCATTTTTGAATCCCTTGAACTTACCATCTTATCCAGGAAGAAGCCACTCCAACTCGCGTGAGACTGTCAGCAGGAGCTGACAGCAGTTTGAAGCGAGCGGTTTATCACTTCGACCTTGACTTCCCACGTGAAATCTGTCACGTGACCACTTCAGCCACACCTCCAGGAAGTCCTTCTCCATAAATGCAGAACAGCGCAACCCTTGCGGCATGAAGCCCGGTCAGGAGTAAAGGGCGCAACTGTTTCTGCTGTTTCCGGCTGGTCCCGGCGGTTTGCGGGTAAGTCCTTGAAATACATAACCAATAACTTGTTCGCTGTTCATCTGCACAAAACTAAATAAAGAGAGTGGTCTGGCAAACCGCCCTTGTTTCCATCTTTAAACTAAAACCAGACAAACCAAAAACTAAAATTAACCACTAACTACCATGAAAAAACTAGTGACGGCTAATCAGAGCGTCAAGGATAGCGGGCCGCTCCCAGCAGTCCCCCCATCAAACACCATCGAAGAATCGGGACGTATATTACGAAGCGGCCTCCTAACAACAAAAAACCCATCTGAAATGACCATCACACACCCCATATCAACATTGTCACCCCCAATCCCTCCTCTCCGATCCCCCCACAGATACAATTTACCTACTTGTGCCATTGCACGCCCATTGGAAGCGCCTGGTGCTGCTTGCCCTTCTGGGGAGCTAGACGGGAGCACATCCGGCTGCAGCGGCGCCTCGCCGGCGGCTGCCGATGGGGGGCAGGTGGAGAGAGCACAAAACTGGTATCGGGGGAGGCAATGGGGGGCAAGGGGGAGACAATGCAAGTGGAGGGGATCGCGCAGACCCCCAGCTTGAGCTCGTCTGTGGACCCAGAAGAGCACAATGAGACAAGATGGTGGAGGTGAAAGAGGAAATACCTGCCGAGTTCGCCAGAGCTTGACAGATAACAAATTCTGCATCTGCCACCACAAAGAATCACGAGACAGAGGCCGGCGAAAAATACAGGCGGACCACTGAAGACTCGGCACAGAAAAAATACAATACCACGAATACAGTCAATGCATCACAATAAATCTTTTTTACAGAAGAAGGCTCAACAAACCCATTAGACCACACCTCTTCAAAAAATCAAAAAGAGAACAACATATGTCCACTTAGTCTCAAACGACTGATTGAAACAGAGCTACATCCAGTGACAGCCAGGGCAGATCTATCAAGCCCCGAATTGAATTCAATTGATCTGAGAGAAAATTACTCACTGAATGGAACCATATCTTACTTGACAGATCAGGATGGACAAGAAATAGACGATATCAACATTCTGAGAGAACATAACTGGGTCCAACTACAAACATACTCAGCTAAGGACCCAAACAGCAAGAACTTGTCCCAAAAAGATTTGAACTCCTCAAGTGTCGATCAAAATGACAATACGGAAATCTGTATCCCTGACTCGACCTTTTCATCAAATCCAATCCCCAAACTGCCGTTGAAACTACATAAAAAAAAACAAGGCAAAACGATGCCTCAGACTAATAACCCGATCGGAAGATTTTTTGAGAAGTTAGGGAAAACTCCCATTACAAATCGATTTGAACTTTCTGACATGGAAATACTTGAGGGAATCCCTCCATCCCCTCAAAGAATCCCATTCAAACAATTATCAGCAACGCACCCCCTTGAAATAGGAGCTTTGACACCCCAATTACGATGGCACTTTGACCAAAATGAGACCCCTCAAGGTAAACTGGAAAAACCAAAACTCGACACTGAAAGTTGTACGAGTTCAAAGAAATCGACTCCAAATAAGGAACAAAAAAGCATTTTGGAAAACAAAGTGTCATTTAAAGAAAATGAAAACAACCAGAAACCGAGACAAAACCAAAAATCCAATGCTTGAAGAATAAGGAGGAAGTTACATTGACAGAAGAGCTTTCAAAAGAGAAAACTATATTCAGCCAAAAAAATGCGATCGAAGAAACAAGAAAACCAAACCGAGAAACAACAATAATTGAGGCAAAAAAGAGCCATGAAATCATACAGAAACCTAATATCATCCGTGCAAGAAACCAAGAAGAAATACAACTGGCAGAGGCATTATTAAATTACAAAAACATGATTAGGCGTAGAAAATTGAACCCAGACTTGAAATCTACTTGCCAGCAAAGAAAGGACGACACCTAGGTGGATGCTTTGCGACCACTTTTTTTGACTCCAAACAAAACTAAACTGGGACAAGAAACCATAAAAACAAAAGAAAAAAATTCACCTGGAAAAAAAATGGATTTACAACTTGTGATGTCAGCAGTGACAGTTGGCTTAGCACCATTCGGAAAATTATATGAAACCGTTAACGACACATTGAAGGACCATACCTCAATATTAGCATCTGTAAATTCAAAGCTGACTCACTTGGAAGGATACATTTTGGCCCTTGAATCATGGAAGGCAAATATAAGAAACCAAGGAACACAAACGGATACAACAGAACCAGAAAAAACCTACCAGACCGAGGAAAGAACGATGTGTTTCAATTTAAGAAAAAATCAATGGATACTAGCACTCAAACTATTCAGGCGAAAATACATGAGTCCAGCAACGAAAATGTACCATTAGAAGCACTAGAAAAACACATCGAGAGATTAGCACCAAAGTGCAACAAAGATAAACCTAAGGGGGATACACGAGAAACAACCAGTACAAAAAAACACATGAATCCAAGAGACAAGCAGAGCGAAACTGAGACATCGATAAAAAGCAAAACGAAAGACGATCACTCAAAAATACCACAAGAATCGGAAAATCTCAACATACAACAGGTTCAGAAGACAGTGGAAAAAACAACTAAAACTAATGAACTAATGACAAAATGGATAACTGTCACAGACAAAAAACCAACTAAGAAAGAGAACAGCAACATCCAGAAGAATCAAAAAAGAGAATCTAATCCGGAGCTAGATGAGAGTATGATTGACATATCTAACATCAGCACTTATTCTATTGAAAACTCTGAGTCTAAAATACCTCACCAACGCTAAAAAAAAGAAAGGTATCATTTGCGGAAAACGAACCCCCAACACAAAACCGAAAGGCAAATCAATATAAAATACAAATGAAAAGTTCAGAATAAAAAAAAGAAAATTTGGAGGATTCAAAACACAAAAAAGATTGGATCACCCCAGAAAGAAAAACGTTGTTCCGCCTATCAAATATAAAGCTAAACAAACATGATCATAGACAAGGAGCCAAGGAGGAAGCTCATCCGAAGAACATCAAAAGAAAATCTGAAAATGAGAGACAAGAAGAAAAAACAAAAAGAAGTGATAGACGACATCAACTAACTTACTTGACCCCCATAGGACAAAAGGGAAAGGCAAGCGAGACAAGATCACAGAGAAGTTCGGGCACCGAGACATACGACAGCAGAAGAAGAGACAAACCTTCAGAAAGGAGAAACTTGTCTAACCAAAGACCTTTGGACCAGTCCTCACAGCAAAACCGAACGAGAAACTCGGCAATATTTACTCACAAGAGTAACTCGACACAAACACTAAAACTTGAAAGAAGAACCAGCTCGGAAGAAAAAATCATTTTGAACAGACGAGCCATGATGAAACTCCTGCACAAACTCACAAATGGAGACCAAATGAGAAGCATAGACATAAATATAGTAGAATTCGCGCATAAAGGACGGACAGACATCATTTTCTTACATATCACGTCCCAATCAGTAAAAAAAATCATGCTTCAGTTGAAAAAAGAACTTCTGAACAGGGGTTACCTCCTGCGAGAAACAACATTAGAAGAGAGAGGACATAAGAGCCAAAAAACAAACAGAACGAAACAGAGTCACAGCTACGAGGACAAAACAACGTAAAACGTTGATTGGATAAAGAACACCCCGAACAGAAAGTATGATCTGAAAGAAAAAAGAAAATACCCTCCAACCATGGAGAAATATGAACATACGAAAGAAGCAGACAGAGAAGCAACCCGCAAACTTAAAGGTTCAAACTCGACACAAACTACAAGGGAAAAAGGAAAAGAAAAATTAAGAGAAGATCACCACATTAAAAGACACTGGAACGACGACGCTGAGGACACAGAAATAATTAAAACCAGAAAAATAATCGGCCGTATCAGGACGCAGGAGTCTACAGAAAAAGAAAAAAACACTGTGAGAGAAACAACCCTGACCCAGAACCGACAAGATATAGTGGAAAAAAGCTCAAAAAGATGGGCATGGCTCCCCCAAGCATTAACATGCTATACTGGAAAATAGCAGTCAAAGGTTTCCCCTTCAGGTGAAGAACGGGAACAAGCAAAGATGGCAAATGCTCTATACAATAAAGAGCAAACAATCACTATCGGATCATGGAATACCAGAGGCACGTGAGAAAAACAGAAAACAGGAAAAATCCACCTTCACAAATACAACGAGGAAATTCGCTCAAAGAAATCCAATTTACGAAAAACACCAAGAAAAGCCAAAAAATATCCTACACAGATAAATTTAGACTCCGCAAACAAACAAAAAAAAAGTACAAATCGTGGCTCCAATCAATCCGAAGAGAACTCTATCAAGAAGACGCAGAGACCTTGCTTAGAGTAGTCTGCAAAAGGAACTCAAATGACTTTTGGACTCTAATAAAGAACAACCTATCAGGTCCAGCAAAAACTAGTACCAACAATGTCCCTGAAGACAGATGGTTAAAACACTTCACAAACTTATTTGAAGAACTAGAGCCATCGGAAAAAAGATCATTAAAATATGAGAAAAGTAAATGATTTGCATGCACAGAGGAGGAGATTTGAAAGAAAATCAGTAAACTGAATAACTCCTGTGCGCCAGGTCCGGATGGGATCACAAACCTCCATCTCAAACAGGAGGTGGAAACTTGGGCCCCGTTAATAGTAGAAATCTTCAGAAGATGCAGGAAAACACGATCTATCCCAGCTACATGGAAAACTGCTAACATCGTTCCAATTTATAAAAAAGGTCTGAAAGACGACCCAAGAAACTACAGACCTATCGCCTTATTGGACGTGCTGGGTAAACTCTTCGGATCCCTGGTGCTGGAGAAATTTCAAGACTGGCAGAAAGTGGCAAAGACAGCAGATCCACTGCAATCAGGCTTTGAAAAAAATCTAGGCACTGCGGTCAACATTATGAGGATCAGTATCCTGAAGGCCAGAGTCTTCGAGGGCTACCCAACAGTTTTGATAGCTTCGATCGACCTGGTACAAGCCTTCGACCGTGTAAACAGGAGAAAACTATGGAAAAAATTGGAAAAACAAAGATGTCCATCTTCACTCCTCAAACCTATCAAAGCGCTATATAGCAATACCTCGATCAGAGTATGCCTGAATGAAGCGGGGTTATTGTCAGAAAGTATACAAACAGCAAGAGGAGTCATACAAGGATGCCCTCTGGCTCCGGCTCTCTATAAAGCATATATGGCAGACATAGTGGATGCAGAAATTGATACACGCTCCTTTCCTCCAAAAATAGGAGAGTCGAAAGTGACAAGACTGCTCTACGCGGACAACATCCTTCTGCTGGACCAAACACCTATTGGACTGCAGCATCAACTAGACAGTCTCGTAAGCTACTTGAAGAAGAACGATTTAGATCTGAATACAGCAAAAACCAAAATTATGATCTTGGAAAAATCAACTAGGCCAACTAAAAGATCACAATGGTTTGCAAACTCAGAAAAGCTGGAGACAGTGAAAACTTTCACATACTTAGGAGTGAAAATATCTCGCAGCCAAATAGAACTATCGATGCAAGAACACCTCATCCTAAAGATGAAAACATTGGCTGCACAAACAATACTCTTGGAAAGGAAATTCGGAAAATTCACCATCCTCCCAGTACTAAAATTCTTCAAAGCCAAAGTCACTCCAGCATTAATTTACGGAGCAGAAGCAATGCCACATCTTCCTCCAACACTGTGGACAAAATTGGAAGGCGCTTTTTGCCGCAAAGTCTTACGACTACCCAATTCTACCCCAAAAGCAGTTATCCGAAGAGAACTATGTCTCCAATCACTGGAATCAGTGGTAGTCAGAAATGGTCTCCTATTCCTGGGAAAAATTCTAAGAACTCCTCGGCCTACTATTCTGGACATCATTTATCAAGAAATGACGAATCAAAAAAACACCATGATGACAAATTGGTAAAAAATCCTACTAGACCAGTCAGAAAAAATTGGATGTTCAGAATGGGATATAGAACGTACCCCATAGAAAATCAAGAAAAAACTAAAAATCCACGATTGGATCGAGACCTTGGAAAAGGCTTAGAAGTACACACCACACAGCCACCATATAATCAACACCCAAAGGCTGGACGAGACAAGGAACTACTTAAAACAATTCCCAGATAAATCACTACGTACAATTTTCTTGAGAGCACGGCTGTACATTCTAAAGACGAAAGAAATTTTATACCTCAGAAAACAGGTTCAAGATAAAAACTGTCGATACTGTGACACTCTAGAAATCGAAACAGTGCGACACCTACTTCTTCACTGTTCGGGTACAAACAGTCTCAGAACGACCTATTTACGACCACATGGAATGAAAAATCTTACCACCAGTGAAGAAGATTGGTGGAACATGCTAATGAGCGGAGAATCCACAACATTGACAGTAGCAACAGCCAAGTTCTTCGAAGGGTTAGAGTTGGAAGGAAAATCAAGTCGAGAACAAACAGAAAAACAGAAAAATGATGATTTTAAAGAAACAAGCACAGAAAGGGGAGAATTTTAATCTCACAAAATCCTGGATTCACAATCACAACTGCCTTAAAATCATATGTCAGGAGAAAGATTTTGTAAAAATTGTAAAACAATTAAATGCAAAAAAATAAATAAATAAAAAATACACTGCTAAGTGTTTTTTCTACAACTATACTGTTATTTCTCCCATCTTCTTATATTATAATTTTTTAGATAGCTGTGTTTGTAAAAACAAATTTAGATAGCAGACAAGTTTGGAAGTGACCGTTGATTATAGCAGATGGGAAAAATGACAGTAAGTTTGTTTGTAGGTTATACAGGTTAAGTGGCAGTTGCTCTGTTTATATGCATTCATAAGAGTTGTACATGTACTGTGCAGAAAATATGCATACCTGTAGTTTGTATTCATGCATGTGGATATGCATGCAGCTGCAAGTAGAAATTTTGGAGACTTGTAGAGTAGTTTTTGTAGTAGGTGCTTTCCAATGATATGAGATTTGTACTCAGAGTGATCAACAGTACATTTGAAGTGTGGAACTCTGATGATCGAGTGAGATGTAGAGGTCTTGGATGTGATTGGTGGATGGTTGTGTGACTGCTTAGCTGTATCCAATGAGGGAATGGCACAGAGAGTGATGTGGAAAGGGTAGAAGGGATGGCTAAGAGTTACACGCTTCGTGCACACCGCGGCTGTCCGCGGGCACGGCGTGCCACATCTGGGGTTTTCCAGCAAATCCAGCATGGAAAGGGGACTATAGGGATCAGCCAATCAGATGTTGAGGTTGTGGATGTGTGTTGAAAGAGATTCTGTGTACTGAAGATGGTAGAGGTGGAGAAGGTTAGGATGTTGATGCTTGGAGATATGTTTGTGCATGGTTTACAGCAGTATGTTCAATGCAGGCATGTGGCAAACAATTTTGATGTTAAAAGAGTGGAGGTGGTGTGGGGCACTGTGCCTGATTGCAATGTACAGGGAATTGTACAAGTTTGTGAATATATGGGCAGGATGAACAGTCCCCATGTGGTAGTTTTGCACTATGGTACTTTCCATTTCGGCTATGTCAGTGCTCCTACTATGTTGGCAGATTTGGAATACTTGGTTCAAGCAGTAATGAACATCCTTCAAAATACCAAAGTAATTTTTCTGGATTAGTACCACCATCACCAGCTGGAGGACCTTCAAAACATTGTTAGGTGTGCAATCAACCGAGGCATATGTGCTTTCATGCGTAGAGCTGGTATGTTCTTCTGTAATAATGAGAATATTGATTCCAGTAATGCTGTTTATTTTAAAGAAGATGGCATCTCTTTATCTTTTACAGGAATTCTGTTTTGGAATATAAGAGTTGCTTTGGAGAAGGTTATGTGAAGATTTTAGGAATAAAGTAAGAAAAAAAAAGAATACAAAATAAAAGGTGTCTGCCAAGCATCTGCAAAAAAACAAAAAAACAAAAAAAACTGCTCTTTTCAGAGCCAACCTCAAAGGGGAAATGGAGCACACTATTCAAATTTACATTCACCACGCTCAGATTTTCGATATGTCCGCGGACATGGCGGTAGTCCGTGGACAGCGCGTATTACATATGGGGATTTTGGGGTGGAGAGGCATGCAAATGAGAATGAGCAGAGCAAGCAATTGGTCAGTAAAGTTTACTGGGTGTGTTGTGTAAGGAGAGAGTTTGTCAAAAAGTCTTTTTCCTGAGAGAAGAACAGATAGCTATGGCTGTGTGCTTCAGAAAAACAGATTATCTGTATTTTGGGAGACATGGATACATTGGTTGGAGGTGCATACAGAACGCTGTGGAGTAGCTGTAGATCTTGGATTCCCACATGTGGACAGTTCAAAAGGTGCTGTGATGTCATCTTTGATGTCCTGGGTGTTAGTCTTAGCAGTGCACGGTGGTGGTGCGAGTTATGGTTGCTTAGCTTACCATAACTGGTGAATTTCTGAGGTTTTTGGTTTTACCTATAACCATAACATCCCTGTAACAATGTTTTTCCATTGAATTTCAAAGGTTTGTATTAGTGGAACTTAACCATAACGTCCCTTTAACAAAATGTTTTCATTGAATTTCATAGGTTTTTTAGTGCAACTTAACCATAACGTCCCTTTAACAAAGTTTTTCACTGAATTTCATTGGTTTCTATTAGTGCAACTTTACCATAATATCCCTTTAACAACGTTTTTTCATTGAATTTCATAGTTTTTTATTAGTGCAACTTAACCATAACGTCCCTTTAACACATTTTTTTATTTGAATTTCATAGTTTTTTATTAGTGCAGCGTAACCATAACGTCCTTTTCAATGGATGAAGACCACTAGCATCCTAGGTTCTCAAAGTGGGAACCAGGGGTGGTAAAAAAAAGATATTTCTTCCCAAACCGGAACACCAGCGGCGTCCCGGTGTACGAAGGAAAATCTTTTATCAAGATGGACACCATGGAAAGGGAAGGCGGGGTGTATAAAGAGAACACAACAGGGTATGGGTAGGGGGGACCAGGAGGGAGACACGGGGCATGAGTGGGGGGTAGGGGTAACAGGAGAGAGACACGGGGCATGAGCGGGGGGTTGGGACAACAGCAGGGAGACATGGGGCATGAGCGGGGGGTGGGGGCAACAGCAGGGAGACACGGGGCATGAGCGGGGGGTAACAGGAGAGAGAAACGGGGCATGAGCAGGGGGTGGGGGACAACAGCAGGGATACATGGGGCATGAGCGGGGGCTGGGGGCAACAGCAGGGAGACACGGGGCATGAGCGGGGGGTAACAGGAGAGAGAAACGGGGCATGAGCAGGGGGTGGGGGGCAACAGCAAGGAGACACGAGGCATGAGCGGGGGGGCAACAGCAGGGAGACACAGGGCATGAGCGGGGGGTGGGGGTAACACGAGGGAGACACGGGGCATGAGAGGGGGCTGGGGGAAACAGAAGAGAGACACGGGGCATGAGCGGGGGGTGGGGGCAACAGGATGGAGACACGGGGCATGACCGGGGGTGGGGGGCAACAGGAGAGAGACATGGGGCATGACCGGGGGGTGGGGGGCAACAGGAGAGAGACACGGGGGATGAGAGGGGGTGGGGGTAACAGGAGAGAGACACTGGGCATGAGCGGGGGTGGGGGGCAACATGAGAGAGACACGGGGCATGAGTGGGGGGTGAGGGGCAACAGCAGGGAGACACGGGGCATGAGCGGGGATGGGGGGAACACAAGGGAAATACGGAGCATGAGAGGGGGTGGGGCAACAGGAGAGAGACATGGGACATGAGCAGGGGGTGGAGGGGCAACAGCAGGGAGACACGGGGCATGAGTGGGGGGTGAGGGCAACAGAAGGGAGACACAGGGCATGACCGGGGGGTGGGGGACAATAGGAGAGAGACACGGGGCATGAGAGGAGGGTGGGGGCAACAGGAGAGAGACATGGGGCATGAGAGGGGGGTGGGGGGTAACAGGAGAGAGACACAGGGCATGAGCAGGGGTGGGGAGCAACAGCAGGGAGACACAGGGCATGACCGGGGGTTGGGGGGCAACAGGAGAGAGACACGGGGCATGAGAGGGGGGTGGGGGGTAACAGGAGAGAGACACAGGGCATGAGCGGGGGGTGGGGGTAACAGGAGAGAGACACGGGGCATGAGTGGGGGTGGGGAGGTAACAGGGGACAGACACAGGGCATGAGCGGGGGTGGGGGGCAACATCAGGGAGACACAGGGCATGAGCGGGTGGCGGGGGAAAAACGAGGGAGACACGGGGCATGAGAGGGGTGTGGGGGGTAACAGAAGAGAGACACGGGGCATGAGCGGGGAGTGGGGGGCAACAGGAGGGAGACACGGGGCATAACAGGGGGTGGGGGCAACAGGGAGAAACGGGGCATGACCGGGGTGGGGGCAACAGGAGAGAGACACGGGGCATGACCAGGGGTGGGGGGCACCAGGAGAGACACGGGGCATGAGAGGGGGGTGGGGGTAACAGGAGAGAGACACAGGGCATGAGCGGGGGGACAACATGAGAGAGACACGGGGCATGAACGGGGGTGGGGGGCAACAGCAGGGAGACACGGGGCATGAGCGGGTTGTGGGGGGAACACGAGGGAGACACAGGGCATGAGAGGGGGGTTTGTGGGGTAACAGGAGAGAGACACAGGGCATGAGCGGGGGGTGGGAGGCAACAGCAGGGAGACACCGGGCATGAGCGGGGGAAAAACGAGGGAGACACGGGGCATGAGAGGGGTGTGGGGGTAAAAGAAGAGAGGGGGGCAACAGCAGGGAGACACGGGGCATGAGCGGGGAAAAAATGAGGGAGACACGGGGCATGAGAGGGGGTAAAAGAAGAGAGTGTGGGGGTAAAAGAAGAGAGACACGGGGCATGACCAGGGGGTGGGGGGCAACAGGGAGACACGGGGCATGACCGGGGGTGGGGGCAACAGGAGAGAGACACGGGGCATGACCGGGAGTGGGGGGCACCAGGAGAGACACAGGGCATGAGAGGGGGGTGGGGGGTAACAGGAGAGAGACACGAGGCATGAGCGGGGGTGGGGGGCAACACGAGAGAGACACGGAGCATGAACGGGGGCTGGGGGCAAAAGCACAGAGACACAGGGCATGAGAGGGGGTTGGGGGGTAAAAGGAGAGAGACACGGGGCATGAGCGGGGGGTGGGGGGCAACAGCAGGGAGACACGGGACATGACCGGGGGTGTGGGGCAACAGGAGAGAGACACGGGGCATGAGAGGGGGTAGGGGTAACAGGAGAGAGACACGGGGCATAAGCGGGGGGTGGGGCACAACAGCAGGGAGACACGGGGCATGACCGGGGGGTGGGGGACAACAGCAGGGAGACACGGGGCATGAGCGGGGGGTGGGGGTAACATGAGGGAGACATGGGGCATGAGAGGGGGGTGGGGGTAACAGGAGAGAGACAACGGGCATGAGCAGGGGGTGGGGGGCAACAGCAGGGAGACACTGGGCATGACCGGGGGTGGGGGGCAACAGCAGGGAGACACGTGGCATGGTAGCGTGGGGGTAACACGAGAGACATGAGGCACAAGCGGGGGTGGGGGGAACAGGAGAGAAACAGGGGGCATGAGCAGGGGGTGGGGGCAACAGCAGGGAGACACGGGGCATGACTGGGGGGTGGGGGGTAACACGAGAGAGACACAGGGTATGAGAGGGGGGTGGGGGGTAACAGAAGAGAGACACGGGGCATGAGGGGGGGTGGGGGCAACAGCAGGGAGACACGGGAAATGACCGGGGGTGGGGGTAACAGGAGAGAGACACAGGGCATAAGCGGGGGGTGGGGGGCAACAGCAGAGAGACGCAGGGCATGACCGAAGGTAGGGGGCAACAGCAGGGAGACACGGGGCATGAGCGGGGGGTGGGGGGCAACAGCAGGGAGACACGGGGCATGAGCGGGGAAAAAATGAGGGAGACACGGGGCATGAGAGGGGTGTGGGGGTAACAGAAGAAAGACACGGGGCATGACGGGGGTGGAGGGCACCAGGAGAGACACAGGGCATGAGAGAGGGGTGGGGGGTAACAGGAGAGAGACACGGGGCATGAGCGGGGGGTGGGGGGCAACATAAGAGAGACACGGGGCATGAACGGGGGGTGGGGGCAACAGCAGGGAGACACGGGGCATGACCGGGGGGTGGGGGCAACAGTAGGGAGACACGGGGCATGACTGGGGGGTGGGGGGTAACAGGAGAGAGACACAGGGTATGAGAGGGGGTGGGGGGTAACAGAAGAGAGACAAGGGGCATGAGGGGGGGTGGGGGGCAACAGCAGGGAGACACGGGAAATGACCGGGGGTGGGGGTAACAGGAGAGAGACACGGGGCATAAGCGGGGGGTGGGGGGCAACAGCAGAGAGACGCAGGGCATGACCGAAGGTAGGGGGCAACAGCAGGGAGACACGTGGCATGAGTGGGGGGTGGGGGGAACACGGGGCATGAGCGGGGGGTGAGGGGCAACAGCAGGGAGACACGGGGCATGAGCGGGGGGACAACAGGAGAAAGACACGAGGCATGAACGGTGCTGGGGTTAACAGGAGAGACATGAGGCACAAGCGGGGGTGGGGGGAACAGGAGAGAGACACGGGGCATGAGCAGGGGTGGGGGGCAACAACAGGGAGACATGGGGCATGACCGGGGGCGCAACAGGAGAGAGACACAGAGCATGAGCGGGGGGCAACAGAAGGGAGACACGGGGCATGAGAGGGGGGTGGGGGGTAACAGGAGAGAGACACGGGGATGAGCGGGGGGTGGGGAGGTAACAGGAGACAGACACAGGGCATGAGCGGGGGATGGGGGAAAAACGAGGGAGACACGGGGCATGAGAGGGGTGTGGGGGGTAACAGAAGAGAGAAACGGGGCATGAGCGGGGATTGGGGGCAACAGGAGGGAGAGACGGGGCATGACCAGGGGTGGGGGCAACAGGGAGACACGGGGCATGACCGGGGGTCGGGGCAACAGGAGAGAGACACGGGGCATGACCGGGGGTGGGGGAACCAGGAGAGACATGGGGCATGAGAGGGGGGTGGGGGTAACAGGAGAGAGACACAGGGCATGAGCGGGGGGGCAACATGAGAGAGAGAAGGGGCATGAACGGGGGGAGGGGGCAACAGCAGGGAGACATGGGGCATGAGCGGGGTGTGGGGGGAACACGAGGGAGACACAGGGCATGAGAGGGGGCTGGGGGTAACAGGAGAGAGACACGGGGCATGAGCGGGGGGTGGGGGGCAACAGCAGGGAGACACGGGGCATGAGCGGGGAAAAAATGAGGGAGACACGGGGCATGAGAGGGGTGTGGGGGTAACAGAAGAAAGACACGGGGCATGACGGGGGTGGAGGGCACCAGGAGAGACACGGGGCATGAGAGAGGGGTGGGGGGTAACAGGAGAGAGACACGGGGCATGAGCGGGGGGTGGGGGCAACATAAGAGAGACACGGGGCATGAACGGGGGTGGGGGCAACAGCAGGGAGACACGGGGCATGACCGGGGGGTGGGGGCAACAGTAGGGAGACACGGGGCATGACTGGGGGGTGGGGGGTAACAGGAGAGAGACACAGGGTATGAGAGGGGGGTGGGGGGTAACAGAAGAGAGACACGGGGCATGAGGGGGGGTGGGGGGCAACAGCAGGGAGACACGGGAAATGACCGGGGGTGGGGGTAACAGGAGAGAGACACGGGGCATAAGCGGGGGGTTGGGGGGCAACAGCAGAGAGACGCAGGGCATGACCGAAGGTAGGGGGCAACAGCAGGGAGACACGGGGCATGAGCGGGGGGTGGGGGGCAACAGCAGGGAGACACGGGGCATGAGCGGGGAAAAAATGAGGGAGACACGGGGCATGACCGGGGGCGCAACAGGAGAGAGACACAGAGCATGAGCGGGGGGCAACAGAAGGGAGACACGGGGCATGAGAGGGGGGTGGGGGGTAACAGGAGAGAGACACGGGGATGAGCGGGGGGTGGGGAGGTAACAGGAGACAGACACAGGGCATGAGCGGGGGATGGGGGAAAAACGAGGGAGACACGGGGCATGAGAGGGGTGTGGGGGGTAACAGAAGAGAGAAACGGGGCATGAGCGGGGATTGGGGGCAACAGGAGGGAGAGACGGGGCATGACCAGGGGTGGGGGCAACAGGGAGACACGGGGCATGACCGGGGGTCGGGGCAACAGGAGAGAGACACGGGGCATGACCGGGGGTGGGGGAACCAGGAGAGACATGGGGCATGAGAGGGGGGTGGGGGTAACAGGAGAGAGACACAGGGCATGAGCGGGGGGGCAACATGAGAGAGAGAAGGGGCATGAACGGGGGGAGGGGGCAACAGCAGGGAGACATGGGGCATGAGCGGGGTGTGGGGGGAACACGAGGGAGACACAGGGCATGAGAGGGGGCTGGGGGTAACAGGAGAGAGACACGGGGCATGAGCGGGGGGTGGGGGGCAACAGCAGGGAGACACGGGGCATGAGCGGGGAAAAAATGAGGGAGACACGGGGCATGAGAGGGGTGTGGGGGTAACAGAAGAAAGACACGGGGCATGACGGGGGTGGAGGGCACCAGGAGAGACACGGGGCATGAGAGAGGGGTGGGGGGTAACAGGAGAGAGACACGGGGCATGAGCGGGGGGTGGGGGGCAACATAAGAGAGACACGGGGCATGAACGGGGGTGGGGGCAACAGCAGGGAGACACGGGGCATGACCGGGGGGTGGGGGCAACAGTAGGGAGACACGGGGCATGACTGGGGGGTGGGGGGTAACAGGAGAGAGACACAGGGTATGAGAGGGGGGTGGGGGGTAACAGAAGAGAGACACGGGGCATGAGGGGGGGTGGGGGGCAACAGCAGGGAGACACGGGAAATGACCGGGGGTGGGGGTAACAGGAGAGAGACACGGGGCATAAGCGGGGGGTTGGGGGGCAACAGCAGAGAGACGCAGGGCATGACCGAAGGTAGGGGGCAACAGCAGGGAGACACGGGGCATGAGCGGGGGGTGGGGGGCAACAGCAGGGAGACACGGGGCATGAGCGGGGAAAAAATGAGGGAGACACGGGGCATGACCGGGGGCGCAACAGGAGAGAGACACAGAGCATGAGCGGGGGGCAACAGAAGGGAGACACGGGGCATGAGAGGGGGGTGGGGGGTAACAGGAGAGAGACACGGGGATGAGCGGGGGGTGGGGAGGTAACAGGAGACAGACACAGGGCATGAGCGGGGGATGGGGGAAAAACGAGGGAGACACGGGGCATGAGAGGGGTGTGGGGGGTAACAGAAGAGAGAAACGGGGCATGAGCGGGGATTGGGGGCAACAGGAGGGAGAGACGGGGCATGACCAGGGGTGGGGGCAACAGGGAGACACGGGGCATGACCGGGGGTCGGGGCAACAGGAGAGAGACACGGGGCATGACCGGGGGTGGGGGAACCAGGAGAGACATGGGGCATGAGAGGGGGGTGGGGGTAACAGGAGAGAGACACAGGGCATGAGCGGGGGGGCAACATGAGAGAGAGAAGGGGCATGAACGGGGGGAGGGGGCAACAGCAGGGAGACATGGGGCATGAGCGGGGTGTGGGGGGAACACGAGGGAGACACAGGGCATGAGAGGGGGCTGGGGGTAACAGGAGAGAGACACGGGGCATGAGCGGGGGGTGGGGGGCAACAGCAGGGAGACACGGGGCATGAGCGGGGAAAAAATGAGGGAGACACGGGGCATGAGAGGGGTGTGGGGGTAACAGAAGAAAGACACGGGGCATGACGGGGGTGGAGGGCACCAGGAGAGACACGGGGCATGAGAGAGGGGTGGGGGGTAACAGGAGAGAGACACGGGGCATGAGCGGGGGGTGGGGGGCAACATAAGAGAGACACGGGGCATGAACGGGGGTGGGGGCAACAGCAGGGAGACACGGGGCATGACCGGGGGGTGGGGGCAACAGTAGGGAGACACGGGGCATGACTGGGGGGTGGGGGGTAACAGGAGAGAGACACAGGGTATGAGAGGGGGGTGGGGGGTAACAGAAGAGAGACACGGGGCATGAGGGGGGGTGGGGGGCAACAGCAGGGAGACACGGGAAATGACCGGGGGTGGGGGTAACAGGAGAGAGACACGGGGCATAAGCGGGGGGTTGGGGGGCAACAGCAGAGAGACGCAGGGCATGACCGAAGGTAGGGGGCAACAGCAGGGAGACACGGGGCATGAGCGGGGGGTGGGGGGCAACAGCAGGGAGACACGGGGCATGAGCGGGGAAAAAATGAGGGAGACACGGGGCATGAGAGGGGTGTGGGGGTAACAGAAGAAAGACACGGGGCATGACGGGGGTGGAGGGCACCAGGAGAGACACGGGGCATGAGAGAGGGGTGGGGGGTAACAGGAGAGAGACACGGGGCATGAGCGGGGGATGGGGGGCAACATAAGAGAGACACGGGGCATGAACGGGGGGTGGGGGCAACAGCAGGGAGACACGGGGCATGACCGGGGGTGGGGGCAACAGTAGGGAGACACGGGGCATGACTGGGGGGTGGGGGGTAACAGGAGAGAGACACAGGATATGAGAGGGGGGTGGGGGGTAACAGAAGAGAGACACGGGGCATGAGGAGGGGTGGGGGTCAACAGCAGGGAGACACGGGAAATGACCGGGGGTGGGGGTAACAGGAGAGCGACACGGGGCATAAGCGGGGGGTGGGGGCAACAGCAGAGAGACGCAGGGCATGACCGAAGGTAGGGGGCAACAGCAGGGAGACACGTGGCATGAGTGGGGGGTGGGGGGAACACGGGGCATGAGCGGGGGGTGAGGGGCAACAGCAGGGAGACACGGGGCATGAGCGGGGGGACAACAGGAGAAAGACACGAGGCATGAACGGTGCTGGGGTTAACAGGAGAGACATGAGGCACCAGCGGGGGGTGGGGGGAACAGGAGAGAGACACGGGGCATGAGCAGGGGGTGGGGGGCAACAACAGGGAGACATGGGGCATGACCGGGGGGGCAACAGGAGAGAGACACGCAGCATGAGCGGGGGGCAACAGAAGGGAGACACGGGGCATGAGAGGGGGGTGGGGGGTAACAGGAGAGAGACACGGGACATGAGCAGGGGGAGGGGGCAACAGCAGGGAGACACCGGGCATGACAGGGAGGTGGGGGGCAAGAGGAGATAGACACGGGGCATGAGCGGGGGGTGAGGGGCAACAGCTGGGAGACACGGGGCATGAGCGGGGGGACAACAGGAGAAAGACACGAGGCATGAGCGGGGCTGGGGGTAACAGGAGAGACATGAGGCACAAGCGGGGGGTGGGGGGAACAGGAGAGAGACACGGGGCATGAGCAGGGGGTGGGGGGCAACAACAGGGAGACATGGGGCATGACCGGGGGGGCAACAGGAGAGAGAGACGGAGCATGAGCGGGGGGCAACAGCAGGGAGACACGGGGCATGAGCAGGGGGAGGGGGCAACAGCAGGGAGACATGGGGCATGAGAGGGGGGTCAGGGCAACAGCAGCGAGACATGGGGCATGAGCGGGGGGTGGTGGCAACAGCCAAAAAAGATTTTTCTTCCCAAACCGGAACACCAGCGGCGTCCCGGTGTAGGAAGGAAAATCTTTTATCAAGATGGACACCAGGGAAAGGGAAGGCGGGGTGTATAAAGAGAACACAACAGGGCATGGGTAGGGGGGACCAGGAGGGAGACACGGGGCATCAGAGGGGGGTGGGGGTAACAGGAGAGAGACATGGGGCATGAGCGGGGTGTCGGGGGCAACAGCAGGGAGACATGGGGCATGAGCGGGGGGTGGGGGCAACAGCAGGGAGACATGGGGCATGAGAGGGGGGTGGGGGGTAACAGGAGAGGGACACGGGACATGAGCAGGGGGAGGGGACAACAGCAGGGAGACACCGGGCATGACAGGGAGGTGGGGGGCAAGAGGAGATAGACACGGGGCATGAGCGGAGGGTGAGGGGCAACAGCAGGGAGACATGGGGCATGAGCGGGGGGTGGTGGCAACAGCCAAAAAAGATTTTTCTTCCCAAACCGGAACACCAGTGGCGTCCCGGTGTAGGAAGGAAAATCTTTTATCAAGATGGACACCAGGGAAAGGGAAGGCGGGGTGTATAAAGAGAACACAACAGGGCATGGGTAGGGGGGACCAGGAGGGAGACACGGGGCATCAGAGTGGGGTGGGGGTAACAGGAGAGAGACATGGGGCATGAGCGGGGTGTCGGGGGCAACAACAGGGAGACATGGGGCATGACCGGGGGGGCAACAGGTGAGAGACACGGAGCATGAGCGGAGGGCAACAGCAGGGAGACACGGGGCATGAGAGGGGGGTGGTGGGTAACAGGAGAGAGACACGGGACATGAGCAGGGGGAGGGGGCAACAGCAGGGAGACACCGGGCATGACAGGGAGGTGGGGGGCAAGAGGAGATAGACACGGGGCATGAGCGGGGGGTGAGGGGCAACAGCAGGGAGACACAGGGCATGAGCGGGGGGACAACAGGAGAAAGACACGAGGCATGAGCGGGGCTGGGGGTAACAGGAGAGACATGAGGCACAAGCGGGGGGTGGGGGGAACAGGAGAGAGACACGGGGCATGAGCAGGGGGTGGGGGGCAACAACAGGGAGACATGGGGCATGACCGGGGGGGCAACAGGAGAGAGAGAGACGGAGCATGAGCGGGGGGCAACAGCAGGGAGACACGGGGCATGAGCAGGGGGAGGGGGCAACAGCAGGGAGACATGGGGCATGAGAGGGGGGGTCGGGGGCAACACCAGGGAGACATGGGGCATGAGCGGGGGGTGGTGGCAACAGCCAAAAAAGATTTTTCTTCCCAAACCGGAACACCAGCGGCGTCCCGGTGTAGGAAGGAAAATCTTTTATCAAGATGGACACCAGGGAAAGGGAAGGCGGGGTGTATAAAGAGAACACAACAGGGCATGGGTAGAGGGGACCAGGAGGGAGACACGGGGCATCAGAGGGGGGTGGGGGTAACAGGAGAGAGACATGGGGCATGAGCGGGGTGTCGGGGGCAACAGCAGGGAGACATGGGGCATGAGCGGGGGGTGGAGGCAACAGCAGGGAGACACGGGGCATGAGCGGGGGTAACAGGAGAGAGAAACGGGGCATGAGCAGGGGGTCGGGGCAGCAACAGGATGGAGACATGGGGCATGACCGGGGGGTGGGGGGTAACAGGAGAGAGACATGGGGCATGACCGGAGGGTGGGGGGCAACAGGAGAGAGACACGGGGCATGAGAGGGGGGTGACGGGCAACAGCAGGGAGACACGGGACATGAGCAAGGGTGGGGGGGAAAACGAGGGAGATATGGGGCATGAGACAGGGTGGGGTAACAGGAGAGAGACCATGGGACATGAGCAGGGGTGGAGGGGCAACAGCAGGGAGACACGGGCCATGAGCGGGGGGTGGGGGGCAACAGAAGGGAGACACGGGGCATGACCGGGGGGTGGGGGGCAATAGGATAGAGACACGGGGCATGAGAAGGGGGGTGGGGGGTAACAGGAGAGAGACATGGGGCATGAGCAGGGGTGGGGGGCAACAGCAGGGAGACACAGGGCATGACCAGGGGGTGGGGGGCAACAGGAGAGAGACACGGGGCATGAAAGGGGGTGGGGGGTAACAGGAGAGAGACACGGGGCATGAGCGGGGGGTGGGGAGGTAACAGGAGACAGACACAGGGCATGAGCGGGGGGTGGGGGTCAACAGCAGGGAGACACGGGGCATGAGCGGGGGTGGGGGAAAAACGAGGGAGACACGGGGCATGAGAGGGGTGTGGGGGGTAACAGAAGAGAGACACGGGGCATGAGCGGGGATTGGGGGGCAACAGGAGGGAGACATGGGGCATGACCAGGGGTGGGGGCAACAGGGAGACACGGGGCATGACCGGGGGTGGGGGCAACAGGAGAGAGACACGGGGCATGACCGGGGGTGGGGGAACCAGGAGAGACATGGGGCATGAGAGGGGGGTGGGGGGTAACAGGAGAGAGACACAGGGCATGAGCGGGGGGCAACATGAGAGAGACAAGGGGCCTGAACGGGGGGAGGGGGAAACAGCAGGGAGACATGGGGCATGAGCGGGGTGTGGGGGGAACACGAGGAGGCACAGGGCATGAGAGGGGGGTGGGGGTAACAGGAGAGAGACACGGGGCATGAGCGGGGCGTGGGGGGCAACAGCAGGGAGACACGGGGCATGAGCGGGGAAAAATGAGGGAGACACGGGGCATGAGAGGGGTGTGGGGGTAACAGAAGAGAGACACGGGGCATGACCGGGGGTGGAGGCAACAGGAGAGAGACACGGGGCATGACCGGGGGTGGGGGGCACCAGGAGAGACACGGGGCATGAGAGGGGGGTGGGGGGTAACAGGAGAGAGACACGGGGCATGAGCGGGGGGTGGGGGCAACATAAGAGAGACACGGGGCATGAACGGGGGTGGGGGCAACAGCAGGGAGACATGGGGCATGACCGGGGGTGGGGGCAACAGTAGGGAGACACGGGGCATGACTGGGGCGTGGGGGTAACAGGAGAGAGACACAGGGCATGAGAGGGGGGTGGGGGTAACAGGAGAGAGACACGGGGCATGAGAGGGGGTGGGGGGCAACAGCAGGGAGACACGGGACATGACCGGGGGTGGGGGTAGCAGGAGAGAGACACGGGGCATAAGCGGGGGGTGGGGTGCAACAGCAGGGAGACACGGGGCATGAGTGGGGGGTGGGGGGAACACAGGGCCTGAGCGGGGGGTGAGGGGCAACAGCAGGGAGACACGGGGCATGAGTGGGGGGAGGGGGGAAACAGCAGGGAGACACGGGGCATGAGAGGGGGTGGGGGTAACAGGAGAGAGACATGGGGCATGACAGGGGGGTGGGGGGTAACAGGAGAGAGACATGCAGCATGAGAGGGGGATGGGGGCAACAGCAGGTAGACACCGGGCATGAGCGGGGGTGGAGGGAACACGATGGAGACACAGGGCATGCGAGGGGGGTGGGGGATAACAGGAGAGAGACACGGGGGATAAGCGGGGGGTGGGGGCAACAGCAGGGAGACACGGGGCATGAGCGGGTGTGGGGGTAACAGCAGGGAGACACTGGGCATCACCGGGGGATGGGCGGCAACAGCCCGGAGACTCGTGGCAGGTGCAGTGGGTGTGGGGCAACAGGGGGGAGACACGGGGCATGAGCGGGGTGGGGGGCAACAGCAGGGAGACATGGGCATGACCCGGGGGTGGAGGGCAACAGGAGAGAGACACGGGGCATGAGAGGGTGTGGGGAGTAACAGGAGAGAGACACGGGGCATGAGAGGGGGTGGGGGGTAACAGGAGAGAGAAACAGGGCATGAGAGGGGGGTGGGGGGTAACAGGAGAGAGACACTGGGCATGAGCGGGGGGTGGAGGGAAACAGCAGGGAGACACGGGGCATGAGCAGAGGGTGGGGGGCAACAACAGGGAGACACGGGGCATGAAAGGGGGGTGGGGGGCAACAGGGAGACACGGGGCATGACCGGGGGGGCGGCAACAGGAGAGAGACACGAGGCATGACCGGGGATGGGGGGCAACAGGAGAGACACAGGGCATGAGCGGGGGGTGGGGGCAACAGGAGAGAGACACGGGGTATGAGCGGGGGGTGGGGGGTAACAGGAGAGAGACACGGGGCATGAGAAGGGGGTGGGGGCAACAGCAGGGAGACAAGGGGCATGAGCAGGTGGTGGGGCAAAAGGAAGACACGGGGCATGACCGGGGGTGGGGGCAACAGCAGGGAGACATGGGGGCATGACTGGGGGTGGGGGGTAACAGGAGAGAGACACGGGGTATAAGCTGGGGGTGGGGTGCAACAGCAGGGAGACACGGGGCATGAGTGGGGGGTGGGGGGAACACAGGGCCTGAGCGGGGGGTGAGGGGGCAACAGCAGGGAGACACGGGGCATGACCGGGGGGTGGGGGTAACAGGAGAGAGACACGGGGCATGAGCGGGGGGTGGAGGGCAACAGCAGGGAGACATGGGCCATGACAGGGGGGTAGGGGGCAACAGGAGAGAGACACGGGGCATTAGAGGGGGGTGGGGGTAACAGGAGAGAGACACGGGGCATGAGAGGGGGTGGGGGTAACAGGAGAGAGACACAGGGCATGAGAGGGAGGGTGGGGGGTAACAGGAAAGAGACACGAGGCATGACCGGGGGTGGGGGGCAACAGGAGAGACACGAGGCATGAGCGGGGGTGGGGGCAACAGGAGAGAGACACGGGGCAGGAGACGTGGGGTGGGGGGTAACAGGAGAGAGACACGGGGCATGAGCGGGGGGTGGGGCAACAGCAGGGAGACAAGGGGCATGAGCAGGTGGTGGGGCAACAGGGAGACACGGGGCATGACTGGGGGTGGGGGCAACAGCAGGGAGACACGGGGCATGACCGGGGGGTGGAGTTAACAGGAGAGAGACACGGGGCATGAGCGGGGGTGTGGGGCAACAGGAGGGAGACACGGGGCATGAAAGGGGGTGGGGGTAACAGGAGAGAGACACGGGGCATGAGCGGGGGGTGGGGAGGTAACAGGAGACAGACACAGGGCATGAGCGGGGGGTGGGGGTCAACAGCAGGGAGACACGGGGCATGAGCGGGGGGTGGGGGAAAAACGAGGGAGACACGGGGCATGAGAGGGGTGTGGGGGGTAACAGAAGAGAGACACGGGGCATGAGCGGGGATTGGGGGGCAACAGGAGGGAGACATGGGGCATGACCAGGGGTGGGGGCAACAGGGAGACACGGGGCATGACCGGGGGTGGGGGCAACAGGAGAGAGACACGGGGCATGACCGGGGGTGGGGAACCAGGAGAGACATGGGGCATGAGAGGGGGGTGGGGGGTAACAGGAGAGAGACACAGGGCATGAGCGGGGGGCAACATGAGAGAGACAAGGGGCCTGAACGGGGGGAGGGGGAAACAGCAGGGAGACATGGGGCATGAGCGGGGTGTGGGGGGAACACGAGGGAGGCACAGGGCATGAGAGGGGGGTGGGGGTAACAGGAGAGAGACACGGGGCATGAGCGGGGCGTGGGGGGCAACAGCAGGGAGACACGGGGCATGAGCGGGGAAAAATGAGGGAGACACGGGGCATGAGAGGGGTGTGGGGGTAACAGAAGAGAGACACGGGGCATGACCGGGGGTGGAGGCAACAGGAGAGTGACACGGGGCATGACCGGGGGTGGGGGGCACCAGGAGAGACACGGGGCATGAGAGGGGGTGGGGGGTAACAGGAGAGAGACACGGGGCATGAGCGGGGGTGGGGGCAACATAAGAGAGACACGGGGCATGAACGGGGGTGGGGGCAACAGCAGGGAGACACAGGGCATGACCGGGGGTGGGGGCAACAGTAGGGAGACACGGGGCATGACTGGGGCGTGGGGGGTAACAGGAGAGAGACACAGGGCATGAGAGGGGGGTGGGGGGTAACAGGAGAGAGATACGGGGCATGAGAGGGGGTGGGGGCAACAGCAGGGAGACACGGGACATGACCGGGGGTGGGGGTAGCAGGAGAGAGACACGGGGCATAAGCGGGGGGTGGGGTGCAACAGCAGGGAGACACGGGGCATGAGTGGGGGGTGGGGGAACACAGGGCCTGAGCGGGGGGTGAGGGGCAACAGCAGGGAGACACGGGGCATGAGTGGGGGAGGGGGGAAACAGCAGGGAGACACGAGGCATGAGAGGGGGTGGGGGTAACAGGAGAGAGACATGGGGCATGAGCGGGGGAGGGGGCAACAGCAGGGAGACACCGGGCATGACAGGGAGGTGGGGGGCAACAGGAGATAGACACGGGGCATGACAGGGGGGTGGGGGGTAACAGGAGAGAGACATGCAGCATGAGAGGGGGATGGGGGGCAACAGCAGGTAGACACCGGGCATGAGCGGGGGGTGGAGGGAACACGATGGAGACACAGGGCATGCGAGGGGGGTGGGGGATAACAGGAGAGAGACACGGGGGATAAGCGGGGGGTGGGGGCAACAGCAGGGAGACACGGGGCATGAGCGGGTGTGGGGGTAACATCAGGGAGACACTGGGCATCACCGGGGATGGGGGGCAACAGCCCGGAGACTCGTGGCAGGTGCAGTGGGTGTGGGGCAACAGGGGGGAGACACGGGGCATGAGCGGGGGTGGGGGGCAACAGCAGGGAGACATGGGCATGACCCGGGGGTGGAGGGCAACAGGAGAGAGACACGGGGCATGAGAGGGTGTGGGGAGTAACAGGAGAGAGACACGGGGCATGAGAGGGGGTGGGGGGTAACAGGAGAGAGAAACAGGGCATGAGAGGGGGGTGGGGGGTAACAGGAGAGAGACACTGGGCATGAGCGGGGGGTGGAGGGAAACAGCAGGGAGACACGGGGCATGAGCAGAGGGTGGGGGGCAACAACAGGGAGACACAGGGCATGAAAGGGGGGTGGGGGGCAACAGGGAGACACGGGGCATGACCGGGGGGGGCGGCAACAGGAGAGAGACACGAGGCATGACCGGGGATGGGGGGCAACAGGAGAGACACAGGGCATGAGCGGGGGTTGGGGGCAACAGGAGAGAGACACGGGGTATGAGCGGGGGGTGGGGGGTAGTAGGAGAGAGACACGGGGCATGAGAAGGGGGTGGGGGCAACAGCAGGGAGACAAGGGGCATGAGCAGGTGGTGGGGCAAAAGGAAGACACGGGGCATGACCGGGGGTGGGGGCAACAGCAGGGAGACATGGGGCATGACTGGGGGTGGGGGGTAACAGGAGAGAGACACGGGGTATAAGCTGGGGGTGGGGTGCAACAGCAGGGAGACACGGGGCATGAGTGGGGGTGGGGGGAACACAGGGCCTGAGCGGGGGGTGAGGGGCAACAGCCGGGAGACACGGGGCATGACCGGGGGGTGGGGGTAACAGGAGAGAGACACGGGGCATGAGCGGGGGGTGGAGGGCAACAGCAGGGAGACATGGGCCATGACAGGGGGGTAGGGGGCAACAGGAGAGAGACACGGGGCATTAGAGGGGGGTGGGGGTAACAGGAGAGAGACACGGGGCATGAGAGGGGGTGGGGGGTAACAGGAGAGAGACACAGGGCATGAGAGGGAGCGTGGGGGGTAACAGGAAAGAGACACGAGGCATGACCGGGGGTGGGGGGCAACAGGAGAGACACGAGGCATGAGCGGGGGTGGGGGCAACAGGAGAGAGACACGGGGCAGGAGACGTGGGGTGGGGGGTAACAGGAGAGAGACACGGGGCATGAGCGGGGGGTGGGGGTAACAGCAGGGAGACAAGGGGCATGAGCAGGTGGTGGGGCAACAGGGAGACACGGGGCATGACTGGGGGTGGGGGCAACAGCAGGGAGACACGGGGCATGACCGGGGGGTGGAGTTAACAGGAGAGAGACACGGGGCATGAGCGGGGGGTGTGGGGCAACAGGAGGGAGACACGGGGCATGAGAGGGTGGTGGGGGTAACAGGAGAGAGACATGGGGCATGAGCGGGGGGTGGGGCAACAGCGGGGAGACACGGGGCATGAGCGGGGGTGGGGGGTAACAGGAGAGAGACACGGGGCATGAGCGGGGGGTGGGGGGCAACAGCAGGGAGACACGGGGCATGACAGGGGGTGGGGGGGCAACAGGAGAGAGACACAGGGCATGAGAGGGGGGTGGGGGTAACAGAAGAGAGACACAAGGCATGAGAGGGGGGTGGGGGGCAACAGCAGTGAGACACAGGGCATGAGCGGGGGTGGGGGGAACATGAGGGAGACAGGGGACATGCAAGGGTGTGGGGGTAACAGGAGAGAGACACGGGCATGAGCGGGGGGTGGGAGGCAACAGCAGGGAGACATGGGGCATGAGCGGGGGGTAGGGGGCAACAGCAGTAAGACACAGGGCATGACCGGGGGATGGGAGGCAACAGCAGGGAGACACAGGGCATGACCAGGGGGTGGGGGGCAACAGGAGAGAGACACAGGGCATGAGAGGGGGTGGGGGTTAACAGGAGAGAGACACGGGGCATGAGAGGGGGTGGGAGGTAACAGGAGAGAGACACAGGGCATGAGAGGAGGGTGGGGGTAACAGGAGAGAGACACGGGGCATGAGCGGGAGGTGGAGGGCAACAGCAGGGAGACACGGGGCATGGGCGGAGGGTGGGGGGCAACAACAGGGAGACACGGGGAATGAAAGGGGGATGGGCGGCAACAGGGAGACATGAGACATGACCGGGGGGTGGGGGCAACAGGAGAGAGACACGGGGCATGACCGGGGTGGGGGCAACAGGAGAGACACAGGGCATGAGAGGGGGTGGGGGGTAACAGGAGAGAGACACGGGGCATGAGAGGGGGTGGGGGTTAACAGGAGAGAGACACGGGGCATGAGAGGGGGTGGGAGGTAACAGGAGGGAGAGACACAGGGCATGAGAGAGGAGTGGGGGGTAACAGGAGAGAGACACGGGGCATGAGCGGGAGGTGGAGGGCAACAGCAGGGAGACACGGGGCATGGGCAGGGGGTGGGGGGCAACAACAGGGAGACACGGGGCATGAAAGGGGGTGGGGGGCAACAGGGAGACATGGGACATGACCGGGGGGGTGGGGGCAACAGGAGAGAGACACGGGGCATGACCGGGGTGGGGGCAACAGGAGAGACACAGGGCATGAGAGGGGGGTGGGGGGTAACAGGAGAGAGACACAGGGCATGAGAGGGGGTGGGGAGCAACAGGAGAGAGACATGGGGCATGAGAGGGGGTGGGGGGCAACAGCAGGTAGACACGGGGCATGAGCGGGGGTGGGGTGCAATATGAGAGAGACACAGGGCATGAGTGGGGGGCAACAGCAGGAGACACAGGTCATGAGCGGGGGGTGGGGGCAACAGAAGGGAGACACGGGGCATGAGCGGGGGTGGGGGTAACATCAGGGAGACAAAGGGCATGTCCGGGGCATGGGGGCAACAGCAGGGAGACACTGGGCATGAGCAGGGGGTGGGGGGTAACAGGGGAGAGACACGGGGCATGAGCGGGTGTGGGGGCAACAGCAGGGAGACACAGGGCATGACCAGGGGGGTGGGGGGAAACAGGAGAGAGACACAGGGCATGAGAGGGGGGTGGGGGTAACAGGAGAGAGACATGGGGCATGAGAGGGGGTGGGGGTAACAGGAGAGAGACACAGGGCATGAGAGGGAGGGAGTTGGGGGGGTAACAGGAGAGAGACACGGAGCATGAGCGGGGGGTGGAGGGAAACAGCAGGGAGACACGGGGCTTGAGCAGAGGGTGGGGGGCAAGAACAGGGAGACAAGGGGCAATGAAAGGGGTGTGGGGGGCAACAGGGAGACATGGGGCATGACCGGGCGTGGCGGCAACAGGAGAGAGACACGAGGCATGACCGGGGTGGGGGGCAACAGGAGAGACACAGGGAATGAGCGGGGGTGGGGGCAACAGGAGAGAGACACGGGGTATGAGCAGGGGGTGGGGGTAACAGGAGAGAGACACGGGGCATGAGCGGGGGGTGGGGGGCAACAGCACGGAGACAAGGGGCATGAGCGGGGGGGTGGGGCAACAGGGAGACACAGGGCATGACCGGGGGGTGGGGTCAACAGCAGGGAGACACGGGGCATGACTGGGGGGTGGGGGGTAACAGGAGAGAGACACATGGCATGAGAGGGGGGTGGGGGGTAACAGGAGAGAGACACGGGGTATGAGAGGGGGTTGGGGTGCAACAGCAGGGAGACACGGGGCATGAGCGGGGTGGGGGGAACACAAGGGAGACATGGGGCATGAGAGGGGGGTTGGGGGTAACAGGAGAGAGACACGGGGCTTGAGCGGGAGGTGGGGGGCAACAGCAGGGAGACATGGGGCATGAGCAGGGGGTGGGGCAACAGCAGGGATACACAGGGCATGAGTGGGGGGTGGGGGGCAATAGCAGGGAGACATGGGGCATGAGCGGGGGTGGGGGGCAACAGCAGGGAGACACTGGGCATGAGCGGGGGTGGGGGTAACATCAGGGAGACACCGGGCATGACCGGGGGGTGGGCGGCAACAGCAGGGAGACACTGGGCATGAGCAGGGGGTGGGGGTAACAGAGGAGAGACACGGGGCAAGAGCGGGGGTGGGGGAAACAGCAGGGAGACACAGGGCATGACCGGGGGTGGGGGGCAACAGGAGAGAGACACGGGGCATGAGAGGGGGTGGGGGTAACAGGAGAGAGACACGGGGCATGAGAGGGGGTGGGGGGTAACAGGAAAGAGACACAGGGCATGAGAGGGAGGGGTGGAGGGGTAACAGGAGAGAGACACGGAGCATGAGCGGGGGGGTGGTGGGAAACAGCAGGGAGACATGGGGCATGAGCAGAGGGTGGGGGGCAACAACAGGGAGACACGGGGCATGAAAGGGGGGTGGGGGGCAACAGGGAGACACAGGGCATGACCGGGGCGTGGCGGCAACATGAGAGAGACACGAGGCATGACCGGGGGTGTGGGGGCAACAGGAGAGACATGGGGCATGAGCGGGGTGTGGGGGCAACAGGAGAGAGACACGGGGCATGAGCGGGGGGTAACAGGAGAGAGACACGGGGCATGAGTGGGGGGTGGGCGGCAACAGCAGGGAGACAAGGGGCATGAGCGGGGGGTGGGGGAACACGAGGGAGACACGGGGCATGAGAGGGGGGTTGGGGATAACAGGAGAGAGTCACAGGGCATGAGAGGGTGGTGGGGGTAACAGGAGAGAGACATGGGGAATGAGCGGGGGTGGGGCAACAGCGGGGAGACACGGGGCATGACCGGGGGTGGGGGGTAACAGGAGAGAGGCACGTGGCATGAGCGGGGGGTGGGGGGCAACAGCAGGGAGACACGGGGCATGACAGGGGGTGGGGGGCAACAGGAGAGAGACACAGGGCATGAGAGGGGGGTGGGAGTAACAGAAGAGAGACACGAGGCATGAGAGGGGGGTGGGGGGCAACAGCAGTGAGACACAGGGCATGAGCGGGGGTGGGGGGAACATGAGGGAGACAGGGGACATGCAAGGGTGTGGGGGGTAACAGGATAGAGACACGGGCATGAGCGGGGGGTGGGATGGCAACAGCAGGGAGACATGGGGCATGAGCGGGGGGTAGGGGGCAACAGCAGGAAGACACAGGGCATGACCGGGGGATGGGAGGCAACAGCAGGGAGACACAGGGCATGACCAGGGGGTGGGGGGCAACAGGAGAGAGACACAATGCATGAGAGGGGGTGGGGGTTAACAGGAGAGAGACACGGGGCATGAGAGGGGGTGGGAGGTAACAGGAGAGAGACAG
Organism: Ambystoma mexicanum; assembly: GCF_040938575.1. Lineage (NCBI taxonomy): Eukaryota > Metazoa > Chordata > Amphibia > Caudata > Ambystomatidae > Ambystoma > Ambystoma mexicanum. The sequence continues at coordinate 1,338,032,987 of NC_090932.1, forward strand.
AGGGCATGAGAGGAGGGTGGGGGGTAACAGGAGAGAGACACGGGGCATGAGCGGAAGGTGGAGGGCAACAGCAGGGAGACACGGGGCATGGGCGGAGGGTGGGGGGCAACAACAGGGAGACACGGGGCATGAAAGGGGGATGGGCGGCAACAGGGAGACATGGGACATGACCGGGGGGTGGGGGCAACAGGAGAGAGACACGGGGCATGACCGGGGTGGGGGCAACAGGAGAGACACAGGGCATGAGAGGGGAGGTGGGGGGTAACAGGAGAGAGACACGGGGCATGAGAGGGGGGTGGGGGTTAACAGGAGAGAGACACGGGGCATGAGAGGGGGTGGGAGGTAACAGGAGAGAGACACAGGGCATGAGAGAGGAGTGGGGGGGTAACAGGAGAGAGACACGGGGCATGAGCGGGAGGTGGAGGGCAACAGCAGGGAGACACGGGGCATGGGCGGAGGGTGGGGGGCTACAACAGGGAGACACGGGGCATGAAAGGGGGTGGGGGGCAACAAGGAGACATGGGACATGACCGGGGGGGTGGGGGCAACAAGAGAGAGACACGGGGCATGACCGGGGTGGGGGCAACAGGAGAGACACAGGGCATGAGAGGGGGTGGGGGTAACAGGAGAGATACACGGGGCATGAGAGGGGGTGGGGAGCAACAGGAAAGAGACATGGGGCATGAGAGGGGGTGGGGGGCAACAGCAGGTAGACACGGGGCATGAGCGGGGGTGGGGTGCAACATGAGAGAGACACAGGACATGAGTGGGGGCAACAGCAGGGAGACACAGGGCATGAGCGGGGGGTGGGGGCAACAGCAGGGAGACACGGGGCATGAGCGGGGGTGGGGGTAACATCAGGGAGACAAAGGGCATGTCCGGGGCATGGGGGCAACAGCAGGGAGACACTGGGCATGAGCAGGGGGTGGGGTAACAGGGGAGAGACACGGGGCATGAGCGGGGGTGGGGGCAACAGCAGGGAGACACAGGGCATGACCAGGGGGGTGGGGGGCAACAGGAGAGAGACACAGGGCATGAGAGGGGGGTGGGAGGTAACAGGAGAGAGACATGGGGCATGAGAGGGGGTGGGGGTAACAGGAGAGAGACACAGGGCATGAGAGGGAGGGAGTTGGGGGGGTAACAGGAGAGAGACATGGAGCATGAGCGGGGGGTGGAGGGAAACAGCAGGGAGACACGGGGCTTGAGCAGAGGGTGGGGGGCAACAACAGGGAGACAAGGGGCATGAAAGGGGTGTGGGGGCAACAGGGAGACACGGGGCATGACCGGGCGTGGCGGCAACAGGAGAGAGACACGAGGCATGACCGGGGGTGGGGGGCAACAGGAGAGACACAGGGCATGAGCGGGGGGTGGGGGCAACAGGAGAGAGACACGGGGTATGAGCAGGGGGTGGGGGGTAACAGGAGAGAGACACGGGGCATGAGCGGGGGGTGGGGGGCAACAGCACGGAAACAAGGGGCATGAGCAGGGGGTGGGGCAACAGGGAGACACAGGGCATGACCGGGGGGTGGGGGCAACAGCAGGGAGACACGGGGCATGACTGGGGGGTGGGGGGTAACAGGAGAGAGACACAGGGCATGAGAGGGGGGTGGGGGGTAACAGGAGAGAGACACGGGGTATGAGAGGGGGTTGGGGTGCAACAGCAGGGAGACACGGGGCATGAGCGGGGGTGGGGGGAACACAAGGGAGACATGGGGCATGAGAGGGGGGTTGGGGGTAACAGGAGAGAGACACGGGCTTGAGCGGGAGGTGGGGGGCAACAGCAGGGAGACATGGGGCATGAGCAGGGGCTGGGGAAACAGCAGGGATACACAGGGCATGAGTGAGGGGTGGGGGGCAACAGCAGGGAGACATGGGGCATGAGCGGGGGTGGGGGGCAACAGCAGGGAGACACTGGGCATGAGCGGGGGTGGGGGTAACATCAGGGAGACACCGGGCATGACCGGGGGGTGGGCGGCAACAGCAGGGAGACACTGGGCATGAGCAGGGGGTGGGGGTAACAGAGGAGAGACACGGGGCAAGAGCGGGGGTGGGGGAAACAGCAGGGAGACACGGGGCATGACCGGGGGTGGGGGGCAACAGGAGAGAGACACGGGGCATGAGAGGGGGGTGGGGGGTAACAGGAGAGAGACACGGGGCATGAGAGAGGGTGGGGGTAACAGGAGAGAGACACAGGGCATGAGAGGGAGGGGTGGGGGGTAACAGGAGAGAGACACGGAGCATGAGCGGGGGTGGTGGGAAACAGCAAGGAGACACGGGGCATGAGCAGAGGGTGGGGGGCAACAACAGGGAGACACGGGGCATGAAAGGGGGGTGGGGGGCAACAGGGAGACACAGGGCATGACCGGGGCGTGGCGGCAACAGGAGAGAGACACGAGGCATGACCGGGGGTGTGGGGGCAACAGGAGAGACACGGGGCATGAGCGGGGTGTGGGGGGCAACAGGAGAGAGACACGGGGCATGAGCGGGGGGTAACAGGAGAGAGACACGGGGCATGAGTGGGGGGTGGGCGGCAACAGCAGGGAGACAAGGGGCATGAGCGGGGGGTGGGGGCAACAGGGAGACACGGGGCATGACTAGGGGGTGGGGGATAACAGGAGAGAGACACAGGGCATGAGAGGGGGGTGGGGGGGTAACAGGAGAGAGACACGGGGCATGAGAGAGGGCTGGGGTGCAACAGCAGGAAGACACGGGGCATGAGCGGGGGTGGGGGAACACGAGGGAGACACGGGGCATGAGAGGGGGGTTGGGGATAACAGGAGAGAGACACAGGGTATGAGCGGGGGGTGGGGGCAACAGCAGGGAGACATGGGGCATGAGCGGGGGGTGGGGGCAACAGCAGGGAGACACAGGGCATGACCTGGGGTGGGGGGCAACAGCAGGGAGACACGGGGCATGACAGGGGGGTGGGGGGCAACAGGAGAGAGACACGGGGCATGAGAGGGGGGTAGGGGGTAACAGGAGAGAGACACGGGGCATGAGAGGGCATGGGGGGTAACAGGAGAGAGACACAGGGCATGAGAAGGGGGTGGGGGGGTAACCGTAGAGAGACAAAGGGCATGAGCGGGAGGTGGATAGCAACAGCGGGGAGACACGGGGCATGACCGGGGGGTGGGGGCAACAGGAGAGAGACATGGGGCATGACCGGGGGTGAGGGCAACAGGAGAGACACAGGTCATGAGAGGGAGGTGGGGTAACCGGAGAGAGACAAGGGGCATGAGCGGGGGTGGGGGCAACAGGAGAGAGACACAGGGCATGAACGGGGTTTGGGGAGTAACAGGAGAGAGACACGGGGCATGAGTGGGGGGAAACAGCAGGGAGACACGGGGCATGAGCGGGGGGTGGGGGGCAGCAGGGAGACACGAGGCATGAACAGGGGTGGGGGTAACAGGAGAGAGACATGGGGCATGAGCGGGGGGTGGGGGCAGCAGCAGGGAGACACGGGCATGAGAGGGGGGGTGGGGGGTAACAGGAGAGAGACACGGGGCATGAGCGGGGTGTGGGGGTAACAGGAGGGAGACACGGGGCATGAGCGGGGGGTGGGGGGAACACGAGGGAGACACGGGGCATGAGCGGGGGATGGGGGGCAACAGCAGGGAGACAAGGGGCATGAGCAGGGGGTGGGGGCAACAGCAGGAAGACACGGGGCATGACCGGGGTTGGGGGTTAACAGGAGAGAGACACGGGGCATGAGTGGGTGTGGGGGGCAACAGGAAGGAGACACGGGGCATGAGAGCGGGGTGGGGGGTGACAGGAGAGAGACACAGGGCATGAGCAGGGGGATGGGGCAACATCAGGGAGACACTGGGCATGACCGGTTGTGAGGGGTAACAGGAGAGAGACACAGGGCATGAGCGGGGGTGGGGGGCAACAGCAGGGAGACAAGGGGCATGACAGGGGGGTGGGGGCAACAGGAGATAGACACGGGGCACGACAGGGGGGTGGGGGGTAACAGGAGAGAGACACGGGGCATGAGAGGGGGTCGGGGCAACAGCAGGTAGACACAGGGCATGAGCGGGGGTTGGGGGGAACACGAGGGAGACACGGGGCATGAGAGGGGTTTGGGGGGTAAAAGGAGAGAGACACGGGGCATGAGTGGGGGGTGGGCAGCAACAGCAGGGAGACATGGGGCATGAGTGGGGTGGGGGTTAACAGCAAGGAGACAAAGGGCATGACCGGGGTTGGGGGTCAACAGCAGGGAGACATGGGGCATGAGCAGGGCGTGGGGGGTAACAGGGGAGATACACGGGCAATGGAGGGGGTGGGGGGCAACAGCAGGGAGACACGGGGCATGACTGGGGGGTGCAGGGCAACAGGAGAGAGACAAGGGGCATGAGAGGGGGTGGGGGGTAACAGGAGAGAGACATGGGGCATGAGAGGGGGTGGGGGGTAACAGGAGAGAGGACACAGGGCATGAGAGGGGGGTGGGGGGTAACAGGTGAGAGACACGGGGCATGAGCGGGGGTGGATGGAAACAGCAGGGAGGCACAGGGCATGAGCAGAGGGTGGGGGGCAACAACAGGGAGACACGGGGCATGAAAGGGGGTTGGGGGGCAACAGGGAGACACGGGTCATTACCGGGGGTGGCGGAAACAGGAGAGAGACACGAGGCATGACCGGTGGTGGGGGGCAACAGGAGAGACATAGGGCATTAGAGGGGGTGGGGGGTAACCAGAGAGAGACACGGGGCATGAGATGGGGGCAACAGGAAAGAGACACATTGCATGAGCGGGAGGTGGGGGGTAACAGGATAGAGACACGTGGGATGAGTGGGGGTGGGGGGCAACAGCAGGGAGACATTGGGCATGACCGGCGGTGGGGGCAACAGCAGGGAGACATGGGGCATGATAGGGGGGTGGGGGCAACAGGAGAGAGACACAGGGCATGACAGGGGGGTGGGGGGTAACAGGAGAGAGACATGGGGCATGAGAGGTGGGTCGGGGCAACAGCAGGTAGACACAGGGCATGAGCGGTGGGTGGGGGGAACACGAGGGAGACACGGGGCATGAGAGGGGGTTGGGGGGTAAAAGGAGAGAGACACGGCGCATGAGTGGGGTGTGGGCAGCAACAGCAGGGAGACATGGGGCATGAGCGGGGTGGGGGTTAACAGCAAGGAGACAAAGGGCATCACTGGGGTTGGGGGGCAACAGCAGGGAGACATGGGGCATGAGCAGGGCGTGGGGGGTAACAGGGGAGAGACACGGGCAATGGAGGGGGGTGGGGGGCAACAGCAGGGAGACACGGGGCATGACTGGGGGGTGCAGGGCAACAGGAGAGAGACAAGGGGCATGAGAGGGGGTGGGGGGTAACAGGAGAGAGACACAGGGCATGAGAGGGAGGGGTGGGGGGGTAATAGGAGAGAGACACGGAGCATGAGCGGGGGTGGAGGGAACAGCAGGGAGACACGGGGCATGAGCAGAGGGTGGGGGGCAACAACAGGGAGAAACGGGGCATGAAAGGGGCGTGGCGGCAACTGGAGAGAGACACGAGGCATGACCGGGGGGTGGGGGGTAACAGGAGAGAGACACGGTGCATGAGTGGGGGGTTGGCGACAACAGCAGGGAGACAAGGGGTATGAGCGGGGGTGGAGGCAACAGGGAGACACAGGGCATGACTGGGGGGTGGGGGGTAACGGGAGAGAGACACAGGGCATGAGAGGGGGGTGGGGGGCAACAGGAGAGACACGGGGCATGAGCGGGAGGTGGGGGGCAACAGGAGAGAGACACGGGGCATGAGCGGGGGGTGGGGGGTAACAGGAGAGAGACACAGTGCATGAGTGGGGGGTTGGCGACAACAGCAGGGAGACAAGGGGTATGAGCGGGGGTGGAGGCAACAGGGAGACACAGGGCATGACTGGGGGGTGGGGGGTAACGGGAGAGAGACACAGGGCATGAGAGGGGGGTGGGGGGTAACAGGAGAGAGACACGGGGCATGAGATAGGGCTGGGGTGCAACAGCAGGGAGACACGGGGCATGAGCGGGGGTGGGGGAACACGAGGGAGACACGGGGCATGAGAGGGGGGTTGGGGGTAACAGGAGAGAGACACAGGGCATGAGCGGGGGGTGGGGGGCAACAGCAGGGAGACATGGGGCATGAGCGGGGGGTGGGGGCAACAGCAGGGAGACACAGGGCATGACCGGGGGTGGGGGGCAACAGCAGGGAGACACGGGGCATGACAGGGGGGTGGGGGGCAACAGGAGAGAGACACGGGGCATGAGATGGGGTGGGGGGGTAACAGGAGAGAGATACGGGGCATGAGAGGGCATGGGGGGTAACAGGAGAGAGACACAGGGCATGAGAGGGGGGTGGGGGGGTAACAGGAGAGAGACACAGGGCATGAGCGGGAGGTGGATAGCAACAGCGGGGAGACACGGGGCATGACCGGTGGGTGGGGGCAACAGGAGAGAGACACGGGGCATGACCGGGGGTGAGGGCAACAGGAGAGACACAGGTCATGAGAGGGAGGTGGGGGTAACTGGAGAGAGACAAGGGGCATGAGCGGGGGTGGGGGCAACAGGAGAGAGACACAGGGCATGAGCGGGGGGTGGGAGGTAACAGGAGAGAGACACGGGCATGAGTGGGGGGAAACAGCAGGGAGACATGGGGCATGAGCGGGGGGGCAACAGGGAGACACGAGGCATGAACGGGGGTGGGGGTAACAGGAGAGAGACACGGGGCATGAGCGGGGTGTGGGGGTAACAGGAGGGAGACACGGGGCATGAGCAGGGGGTGGGGGGAACACGAGGGAGACACGGGGCATGAGCGGGGGATGGGGGGCAACAGCAGGGAGACAAGGGGCATGAGCGGGGGGTGGGGGCAACAGCAGGAAGACACAGGGCATGACCGGGGTTGGGGGTTAACAGGAGAGAGACACGGGGCATGAGTGGGTGTGGGGGCAACAGGAAGGAGACACGGGGCATGACAGGGGGGTGGGGGGTGACAGGAGAGAGACACAGGGCATGAGCAGGGGGAGGGGGCAACATCAGGGAGACACCAGGCATGACCGGTTGTGGGGGGTAACAGGAGAGAGACACAGGGCATGAGCGGGGGGTGGGGAGCAACAGCAGGGAGACAAGGGGCATGACAGGGGTGTCGGGGCAACAGCAGGTAGACACAGGGCATGAGCGGGGGGTGGCGGGAACACGAGGGAGACACGGGGCATGAGAGGGGGTGGGGGGTAAAAGGAGAGAGACACGGGGCATGACCGGTGGTGGGGGGCAACAGGAGAGACATAGGGCATTAGAGGGGGTGGGGGGTAACCAGAGAGAGACACGGGGCATGAGATGGGGGCAACAGGAAAGAGACACATTGCATGAGCGGGAGGTGGGGGGTAACAGGATAGAGACACGTGGGATGAGTGGGGGGTGGGGGGCAACAGCAAGGAGACATTGGGCATGACCGGCGGTGGGGGCAACAGCAGGGAGACATGGGGCATGATAGGGGGTGGGGGCAACAGGAGAGAGACACGGGGCATGACAGGGGGGTGGGGGGTAACAGGAGAGAGACATGGGGCATGAGAGGTGGGTCGGGGCAACAGCAGGTAGACACAGGGCATGAGCGGTGGGTGGGGGGAACACGAGGGAGACACGGGGCATGAGAGGGGGTTGGGGGGTAAAAGGAGAGAGACACGGCGCATGAGTGGGGTGTGGGCAGCAACAGCAGGGAGACATGGGGCATGAGCGGGGTGGGGGTTAACAGCAAGGAGACAAAGGGCATCACTGGGGTTGGGGGGCAACAGCAGGGAGACATGGGGCATGAGCAGGGCGTGGGGGGTAACAGGGGAGAGACACGGGCAATGGAGGGGGGTGGGGGGCAACAGCAGGGAGACACGGGGCATGACTGGGGGGTGCAGGGCAACAGGAGAGAGACAAGGGGCATGAGAGGGGGTGGGGGGTAACAGGAGAGAGACACAGGGCATGAGAGGGAGGGGTGGGGGGGTAATAGGAGAGAGACACGGAGCATGAGCGGGGGGTGGAGGGAACAGCAGGGAGACACGGGGCATGAGCAGAGGGTGGGGGGCAACAACAGGGAGAAACGGGGCATGAAAGGGGCGTGGCGGCAACTGGAGAGAGACACGAGGCATGACCGGGGGGTGGGGGGTAACAGGAGAGAGACACGGTGCATGAGTGGGGGGTTGGCGACAACAGCAGGGAGACAAGGGGTATGAGCGGGGGTGGAGGCAACAGGGAGACACAGGGCATGACTGGGGGGTGGGGGGTAACGGGAGAGAGACACAGGGCATGAGAGGTGGGTGGGGGCAACAGGAGAGACACGGGGCATGAGCGGGAGGTGGGGGGCAACAGGAGAGAGACACGGGGCATGAGCGGGGGGTGGGGGGTAACAGGAGAGAGACACGGTGCATGAGTGGGGGGTTGGCGACAACAGCAGGGAGACAAGGGGTATGAGCGGGGGTGGAGGCAACAGGGAGACACAGGGCATGACTGGGGGGTGGGGGGTAACGGGAGAGAGACACAGGGCATGAGAGGGGGGTGGGGGGTAACAGGAGAGAGACACGGGGCATGAGCGGGGGTGGGGGAACACGAGGGAGACACGGGGCATGAGAGGCGGGTTGGGGTAACAGGAGAGAGACACAGGGCATGAGCGGGGGGTGGGGGGCAACAGCAGGGAGACATGGGGCATGAGCGGGGGGTGGGGGCAACAGCAGGGAGACACAGGGCATGACCGGGGGTGGGGGGCAACAGCAGGGAGACACGGGGCATGACAGGGGGTGGGGGCAACAAGAGAGAGACACGGGGCATGAGAGGGGGGTGGGGGGTAACAGGAGGGAGACACGGGGCATGAGAGGGCATGGGGGGTAACAGGAGAGAGACACAGGGCATGAGAGGGGGGTTGGGGGGTAACAGGAGAGAGACACAGGGCATGAGCGGGA